>NC_058136.1:2316360-2335079 GCF_016433145.1 Gracilinanus agilis | reverse complement strand
TCATGCATAAAACCAAAATATCCACCCCCCAAAATTAAAAAAAAAAAACTTAGAATGCACCATTTCATAATTGCTGTTGCTGTTGCTTGCCCTTTTTTTTGAAGGCCATGACATCATGATAGTGATGTCCTAACTTACACATATGAATTAGATTTTAATGAGACAGAATTCCATAAAGTCCTGTATTTATATACAATGTCACTAGGTATAAACCATTAGAGAGTCATCTATCCATCCATCCATCTATCTAATCATTCATTTATCCATCCATCCATCCATCCATCTATCTATCTATCTATCTATCTATCTATCTGTCTGTCTATCTAATCATTTATCTCTGTCTGTCTATCCATATATACACATGGGCAAAAACACTTATAGGTACACATATAAATATGTACATACAGGTATGTGTATACACACACACACACAAAGCATTTCATACCTCCATCATAGTAGAGTCATGATTGATTTTCTCTTTTTATGATGTCCTCACAGTTCTTTTCTGGGTATAAAATCTCTGCAAAGTATGAGTAGACATTTTACTGGAGTTTTGGGGCCTCATTTTCTCTGCAGTTTAATGTCGGATAAGATATCTCTTGTTAGATAAGTTGCTCCTCTTCAAGAAATCATTTCCAGTTTTTCAATGAATGAGCAGTAGGAGAAATCCTCTCTACTTCCACCATCATATGCATACTTTAGAAGAAGCTCAAAGGTGAACAGCAATTTGCTCTTAAGAGTAGAGATATTTCTCTATAGTTATCTCTATTTTTTAAATTTCTACTTCCCTTTGAGTGACTCTTAAGAGAGTATATTGGATCAGCCTTGACATACTTCCTTTATAAAGGGCCTCAGGAGTGTGGCTTCAACTAAATAATGGTTATTAGTTGAGTAATTCCATAAAATTGATAGAGGAAAGTTTTTAGACCTTCTAAAAGTGAATGTTATCAACATTTTTATATATCATTTATAATCCTTTAATTAGTTACTCAGAGTCTGAGCCATGCAAAGTCTTATAATCTTTTAGAGGTAAAAAGTGAGCCAATCAAAATCTAAAAGGGGTTCATCCTTTACAATGTGCTGTCTATTCCTTACATGGACAGCCTTTACTCCATTATTGGTTCATATATTTTATTCTGCAATGTCATTAAGAATGGTATGGAAAGGCAGCTAGTTGATTCAATGGATTGAGATCCAGGACTATAGACTGGAGATTCTAGGTTCAAATCTGGCACCAGCTACTTGCTACCTATGTGACCTTGGGCAAGTCACTTAATTCCTATTTCCTAGCCCTTAACACTCTTCTGCCTTGGAACCAGTTCGTAGTATTGATGCTAAGATGGAAGGTAAGGGTTTAAAAAATAATCATATGGGAACTTAAATGATCAGAAATCATCAGATCAACTTCACACCAGAGTATTATTGATGATGATGGGGGTGGTGATGAAATAATGGTAATGGTGCTAATGAAAAAAGTCCTTCTTTTAAAGAATAATGTCCTTTCCATAATGTTCTGAGGCTATCATGAAATATTAAATTTTTCCTGAGTAAAATTGTATATAGAAAGAGAAATACATTAAAGATAAAAGCTGGATATGAACATATAGCAACATGTTATCAAGCCTATGCTTTCTTGGGGATGTCTATAAAGGCTGCTGCGGCCACTGCTCAATGTGGAAAGGAAAGCCTTGACATTTAGTCTTTGTCAGTTTTTGAGGTGTAAATGGTTGTAAATGAAAATGTAAAGCTAGTTTAAGTACACTTATTCTAACTTTCAAAAAAAAAAAAACACCTTTATACATATCACCTTTTCTCCTCTTACCCTGCACACACCCTAGTAAAAATCCTCATTTCAGATAATAGTCTTCCACATAAAGAATCTGTTCGTGTTATCCTCTCCTCAGAGGTCAAAATGGTTTTCTTAGAGGGAAGGACTGACCAGGCTACCCTTCTTTTCATTAAACTGTGACTCCCTATAATTTCCAAGATAAAGAAAAAAATATTCTATTTGGCATTAAATGCTCTTCAAAAATGGACTGACTCCTCTTTTTCGGTCCTCTCATAACTTATTACACTTCAGCCAGATATCCTGTAATACTGGATGCTTTGCTGTTCTATCCACAAGACATTCCTCTTTCTAACTCTTTGCATTCTCATTGGCTATCTACCACCAATGCCTGGAATTCTCTCTCTCCTCATTCCCTTCTGTTTTTTTTTTTTTTTCTCAAGACTTAGCTAAAATCCCGCATTCTAAAAGAAGTTTCTTGGGTTTCTTTCAATGCACATATCTTCTCTCAGATTCCCTCTTTTATGTATATCCTTATATATCTAGTGTGTACCTAGTTACTTACATATTGTCTTCACCTTTAGACTGTGAGCAGCTTGAGAGCAGGAACCATCTTTGGTTTATTTATTTTAATTTGGGGGAGTCTCCAGATCTTATTTCAAGGAATGTTTCAAAAATCCTGGTGGATACAAAGATCATTGAATGGCAACTGAAGGATAAATAATTTTCTTTATTTTAAAGTAATTTTTCAGATTGTAGGCAACCAGCTTTTTACTTTTTCCAAGAAAAAAATTTGAAAACTAAAATAAAAGTATTTTTATTTTCATTTTATTTTTATTTCATTATATTTTATTTTAATTTATCAATTAGTTGATGAGAATTTTAGAAGGAAAGTGGTAAACATCTATAAGTAATGTGGACTCATTGTTGAATGGCCATGATAGAAAAAATACATTTCCTTCTCCCCTCCAATGTGATTAGACTGAAAAATCAAGGGATATGATACATGAAGTATATAGATTTTAGTGAAGTGTTTGGCAAAATCTTTGAGATCTCCTATGAGATGGAACTCTAGTTATGCTGAAGTTGCTATTGTGGCGATCCACAGCAATTGAATGAGGCAAACAAGCCATTCTTGAAGAATTGTGATAAACAGGGTATTTCTAAAGCAAATCTTGAAATTATTTATGAACCTGGTTTCAAGGCCAGGCACATTGGCTCTTGTATCCAGCTTAAAGTATGGCTTTTTAAAAACAGAATTTTGGAAAAACCCAACATTTTTAAAGCTCCTGTTTGTTGCAGTTTAGTACCTACTCTTTCCTCTTCATGTCATGGAAATAAAATGTCTTTTTTTTAACCCTTACCTTCTGTCTTAGAACCAATACTGTGTATTGACTCCAAGGCAGAAGAGTGGTAAGGGCTAGGCAATGAGGGTTAAGTGACCTGTCCAGGGTCACACTGGTAGAAAGTGTCTGAGGCCAGATTTGAACCTAGGACCTCCTGTCTCTGGGCCTGGCTCTCAATCCACTGAGCCACCCAGCTACCCCCAATAAAATGCCTTAGATCAAAACACAAAAATATATTTGATCAAGTTTGTTCCTTACAGGTAAATTTTTTTTTGCAGTAATAGGTGGTCTGCAATTTTGGCTGCTCTTAGTCTGGAAGGAAACTTTGACATTGAGTATAAGGAGGCACTGAATTGGTCAAATGATTTTATTCTTAATAGCTTGTCAACTTTTGGAATTGATCAAGCCACAGGATGTGACAAAGCCACAAGGATCCAGATAACAAGAAAAACAGATAAAAATCTAGGGAATCTCCTGAGGTCTGACAAGAAAATTGGATGACTTGGCCAGCCAAAATCTTGCATTTTCCTTATTAACCTTAAAATAGAAGACCAGATGACTTTCTTTGTTAGAGAGGAAGAATGGTCCAATAGATGGAATATTATACTCATAATCAGGAAGACTTGCCTTCAAATCTTTTCTCAGACCTTAACTGTGTGACCCCTGACAAGTTAACATTTCTTGGCCTTATTTCCTCTCATGAAAAATGAAAGAGATGGACTAGAAGGCCTTAAAAGGTTCCTTCCAGTTTTAAATCTGTGATTGTCTATGGTTCTAGACTTTCATATCTGCCTGATTTCTGGTAACTATTTTGCTAGGATTAGCATTAGTCAGTCTTCTTGGGGCTTCCAGTAGCTTTACAGGAACAGAACTTGAATTTTCACATAATATCCAAGGGATTCAAGACAGTGTAGCATAATAGAAAGAAAGCTGTCATTGGAATTAGGAAGCAAAGGGTTCAAATGCTATCTCTAGTACATAAAAGATTTCATAAACCCAGAATAATAACTTACCCCCTTAATGTACCAATAAATGCTCTAAAACCATGTTCCAGATGAGTTGTGGATATATGGAAAGAAGGACAGCTTGATAGTGTAGAGCAGTGATGGGCAAACAACGACCTGTAGGCCAGATGTGGTCCCCTGAAATGTTCTATCTAGCCATGTGACATCATTCCTAATCTGACAAATACAAGGAGTAGGATACAATACAATGAAACTTTGAAAGAGTTGCCTTAGAAACAGACTTACAGGTGAGCATTTCCTTTCCTTTGGCTCCCTCTTTAAAAAGTTTGCCCATCACTGATGTAGAGGATAGAGTGCCCGGCCTGGAATCAGGAAGACTTGAGTTCAAATTTGCCCTCAGAAACTTTCCAGCTATGCGACTTTGGGCAGATCACTTAACTCTATATACCTTGATTTCTTCATCTATAAAATTGGCTAGAGGAGAAAATGGCAAGCCACTTCAGTATGCTTGCCAAGAAAAGCCCAAATGGGGTTGCAAAGAGTCATACACAATGGAAATGACTGAACAATAAAAATAACGGACAGAAATTCCATTTTGACAATTCTCTGCACTAACAATGTCACAGGTCTGGAGCAAACAAAAACTAAAACAGGATTTCTTCAGGACAGGGTAATTGAGTAATGTCTGAACAAATTCAGAAGAGACTGCTTTGAAAATCAAGAAACTAATGTATTAATTTATACTGAAACTGTTACTGCCAAGTAGTTAGGTATTGCTTTAGGCAGCACAATGTATTTTTTTTTACCCCAGAGAAGAAGAAGAAACTGGAAAACAAATTAGGTTAAAACACATGTTTGGGAGAATATTGGACATGTTGGACAGTAGTGGTAGTCTCTCTCTTTTTTCTAAACCCTTAACTTCGGTGTATTGGCTCCTTGGTGGAGGAGTGGTAAGGGTGGACAATGGGGGTTAAGTGAGTTCCCCAGGGTCATACAGCTGGGAAGCGTCTGAGGCTGGATTTGAACCTAGGATAGGAACCTAGGATTGAGTGTCTTTGGGCCTTACTCTCAATCCACTGAGCTACCCTGTTGCCCAGGGGTAGTCTCTTTTTAAATAATGTTTTTTTGTTTTTTTTTTCAAGCTGCAGTGCCTGACAACAGAATCGCAATGTTGGAAGAGAACTCAGAGGTTAACCACTTAGCCTCTCATCTACCTTTACTGACTCCCCTCTATAACAGTATTAGCAGTAGTTATCTAATCTTTGCCCAAAGACTTCAAATAAGGGCAATATGACAAAAGCCTCATCTTCTTTTGGACAGAAAAAAATTAAGAAGGTTTTGTTACTTTTTATTTTGCTTTTCCCATACATTAAAATTAATTGTGCCTATGTTTAACCAACAGCTACATTACTTCTTGTTCTGACTTTTGGGATGAAGAAGACCCAGTCTAATCCCCCTTCTAGGCTACATCCTGTAGTTAAAGATAGATAAAGGCAGATAAAGATAGTTAAAGATAAAGATAAACTCCCTATAAGTATAGTGAAACCATCAGTGGAAATATTCCTAGCTACTATATCAAGAGAAAAAGGTGGATCAAAAAAGAAATTGGATCTTTGCTGTAATGTATAGGACAATGAAAACTGACAAAAGGCAGTAAGTAGAGATGATACATTCACATGTTCTCCACCTTCTTTGAACAGGAGAATGATAGTTACACAGAAATTCAATAATTCCTAAAATTAGCATTATCTCAAAATGTAACATACTATTTTGAAATATGGTGGGATACATTTCCTCAGGGCCTTAAGAAGAGATGGGACTACTTGATTTTTTTAAAATTTTTTATATATTCAGGATATTAAATAGACCAAAGAACAAAATCTACTCTAAAGAGGTCACAATTTTATTATTAAAATTAGCTGCCAGGTATGTCATAGAGTGTATTCATTTCACATATGGATTAAACTAGATGGTTACTGAGGTCATTCACAACTCTCGGAGTCTCTGATCCTCTTATGAAACGAAGGTAAATTCTTCCAGTATTCTGATCACTTTTCACTGGATACTCGCCAACTGATCAATGATTTTTATGGAATGTGGCAGCATGGATTGACCACAGTACTCCATATTAGGAGTTCTTAACATGGGGTATGTAGGGAATCAGATAGATAGATAGATAGATAGATAGATAGATAGATAGATAGATAGAGAGAGAGAGAGAGAGAGAGAGATGGATAGATAGATAAACAGACACATAGATAGATAGTTGGACAGATAGAGGGAGAGAGAAAAACTAGAGATAGATGATGTATAGAGATGAATCAACAGAAGTAGAGAAATGTGTAGATATTGACAGATAGGTACTGGATAGTGATTTCATTTTATCTTTTTACCTTTTTAGTCTACATTCTTTATTTTATGTATTCCAAAGATCCTTCTGAGAAGGGGTTCATAGGCTTCATCACACTGCCAAAATGGTGTATGACAAGAAAATAGTTAAGGCCATCTATTCAAGTTATATTCTTAACAAAGCACAGTAAAAGCCTGGGATGTGGCTGTCACTTCTTTTTTTAATTAATGAGAAATGACCACAAGGACAAGAGTAAATATTTTGGGCCATTAAGTCACATTTTTCTCTGTTCATAATGGATGTTAACTTACAGATTTCTTTCACCAACTTTACTTTTTTCTATCAAGCTTTTATTAATTCATCAAACATTTATCAAGTGCTTGCTTTGGGTAAGGCATTCTGCTAATGCTAGAGCATTAATGTTAATATCCAGGTTTCTAAGATCCCTTCTTAATAGCTTCTTGGCTTGCCCTTCATTGTTGAGAATTTTCCTCAAAGGCAAATCTTTCTTCTTTGACTTTTATTTTCCATTTCTATTCTAGTTTCTATCAGTTTTGCCTTTTTTTGAAAATGGGATTAATAATAATAAGTAGCACTTTTATAGTATTTCATTACTTTAAAGCATAATGTATGTGTTATACATATGCATGCACTTGTACATATAAATGTATGTGTGAATATAGACATATATATTTAATTTGATTATTACCACAATTTTTCAAGTAAGAAGGAGATCATTTTTATTGTATAGAAAAAAAATCCTCCTACTTTTTATAAGCCCTCTATTGATGTAGTTTTAAAGTTAGGTGACTGCTGAACATGCTACAACTTCTTGGAGTCAAAGGTGAGAGTTGGATACCAAAGGTGAATGAGCATCCCTGAAAAGGGCTTGGCAAGTTCTCACACCAGGGTTGCTATTAGATAAAATGATAAATAGCAGATACCTAGATGATTGCCTCTTTGCTGTGTGTATATACTTGTAGGTAGGGGAGGTGTGGCCTGGTGTTCAAAAAGAATCCTGCATATCCTGCAGTATCCCTACCAATTTTTGAGAAGCCAGTAATATATTTTGTTATTACAAAAAATAAAATCCCAGCTTAAGATTACTCAGTGAGAACCCATCAATGATTTGGGAGGTTGTCTATCCAAGAATGTGAAGATTTTCCTCCAGGTTTAATGGGTAAATGAAAACAATTTGTTCTAATGGCCATGAATATTGGTGAAGCAGATGCTATAGGGTGCTTAGAACATGGTTAAATATTTGAGATGCTGAGGACTTCCACTGTATTCTGGGCCATCCCCAGTCATTCTGATTTTTTTCTTGCTACTGAGCCTTGATGACTCTGGAAGAGTGAATGAGGCTGAAGATTTTGTGCAACTCTACTTCACTTGAATCTAATTCATACACAAGTCAAGATGTCACCCTGTGATGTCATTGGCCCTCTTCAAAACTGAAGGCCAAAAAATGTCAGCAACAACTTTTATCTAACAGGTTGAGTTATTCCAAATTCTTTCCTTGAGAAGAAAATTGAGAGGTAGATAGGATATATATTTTAAATTAATTTACAGATAAAAAAATGACAAAACTGAGGCTCTGAGAGAGACTTGCCCAGTGTAATACATTAGTACCTGAAATGAGACTTGAAACCTTGTTTCCTTACCTCAGGTTCACTATTCTTTCCACTAAAACTAACCACTGTTGATGCTATTCTTCCTTCTATTCCCTCTCCCTTTATTGACCTACTTCTATCTACTACAGTTTAGTGGTACAGTGGACAGAAGATTAGAACTGGGTCAGGAAAACCTGAATTCAAATGTGATCTCAGACATTAGCTGTATATCCTTAGACAAGTCACTTCACTTCTCTTTCTCAGTTTTCTCATCCATAAAATAAGGATGATAACAACATCTACCTTCCAGACTTGTTGTGAAAATAAAATGAAATGATATTTATTAAGCACTTTGCAAACTTTAAAACAATATTTAATTGAAAACTATTACATATTCTTCAGTGATTATCATTTCTCATCATGTTTTTTAAAATTACAAAATACTTTCCTCATAACAATCCTGTGAAGTAAATACTATACTATTTCACCAATTTACAGATGAAGAAATAAGTTTAATATTAGATAATTTACTTTATCCAGTTTTCCTCTGTTAGTGGTACAAATAGATGCTCTCCAATGTTAGTAATCTGTAGTTTGTCATATTGTAGTAATGTAATCTATTTTGGATAGCTCAATTTCATTCTTCCCTTTCAACTTGGCCTCTTGAAATTCTGTTTTCCTTCAATATTTAGTTGAAATACTTCTGTTTTTAAAGTCCTTTGTGTCTGCCTCAGTTATTAGGTCTTTTCTTCTAATTTTATTTCACCACAACTTCATATATTTATATGATGTATCAAGAAAGGAACAGATGAGAGGAGAGCAGAGCATAGGAGAGAGAGAGAGAGATAGAGAGAGAGAGAGGTTGGGGCAAAGGGAGGGGGAAGGAAAGAGAGGAAGGGTAAGAAAGGAGAAAGGGAGAGATGATGATGATGATGATGATGATTATGATGATGATGACAATGATGATTGGGAAAATGAAGAAATATAAAGTATTTATTATACATGTTGTGGCCAGAACTAAAAAGTGATGGGAAACAAAAGAAAAAAGGAGAAATTCCTTGCCCATAGGGAACATTGTATTTGAAGGAAGGAAGGAAGGAAGGAAGAAAGAAAGAAAGGAAGGAAGGAAGGAAGGAAGGAAAGTAGAGGTAAATGTAGGATCACTTCATATTCTGAAGAAGTAATATTCTACTTTGGGAAAGTACATATTAACTATGTATATATGAAATTTAAGGCAAAGGAGTTGAACCATAAAGCATAATTAACTGAGGGAATTTGAAAAAGACTCTAGTATCTGACATATTGAACTTAATCTAGAATTGTCCAAAGAGGCAGCAATGAAAGGGAGAATATCCCCTTCATTTGGGGTCAATCATTCAATAGTAATTTTTTAAGAATTTAATATTTGTCAAGAATTTGATCAGCTTTACAAAAGCCTCTAGGAAATGAAGTATTCTGTAGAGCTCAATTAGCTTTGTCTGTGGGTTCTGAACTGGAGGACTTTGAGGGAGTAGGCTGAATTCTTCAAGGATGTTGAATTTCTTTGTACTGAGCACAGTGACATCCTCTGGGGCTAATGTAATGAATTATCATAGCTGCATATCAAGTCTGGCCCAATTAAAAGTAATCATTATAATTTTCTTTCTTTGCCTTTCCTTCTCTTCCCTTTCCCACCTCCCCCGACATACAACAACAAATGTGTCCTGTACATATTCTATGCACAGGAAGCAATATGATGCATTTGACAAACAACTTACCACAAAAAAATCAAAAGCTTCTAGGCATCAGTACTTTTTAGGGACCCCAAATCCCTTAGTATCTTTTCCCACCTTGCATAATGTTTCAGATGAAAAGGACAGATTAGCTAACAAGGCACTCATTGATCTCCCTTGAAGAAATTTAGCAATGATGTCAGAGCTTTGCAAAGAATTTGATATCCAGGACCATTTCATTTGTTGTCTCATGGGTAATAATGCTATTCCAAAGGCATTTTGGGGGTCAGTTTGTTCTCATGTGACTGCCCAGGTTTTATCTTGTGTATAGGTAGATTCTACTGTGTGATTTGAGAAATATGTAACTATTTCCCTACTTTCCTCCAAAAGATATCCTTCACTGAACTAATATGGGATTTGAGAATGCCATACTATTTTCTCTCTAACTTTCATATTTTTGTCAAATAAAGAATAATGGGGTCATTTCTCCAGGAATGACATTGTCTATTAGCAGATCAAAGGATAGTTTTCTTACCAACCTCCTAAATGAAAAGAATACAAGTGACTCCTATCTCTTGATTATAAAGAGAGTGTTGTCTTCTTTCTCACTGACCTGACAACCTGATGTTAGGACCTCCAGTGACAGTCCCCATTGGCAGATTGTTTGAGATAGAATGTACAAATAGAGACTTTAAATCCTCTCTCATTATGTCATCACATAGAAGAGTGGAGTCTCACAAGGAAGATGTCAGCACAAGCCTTCCCCAACCATGTTGGGGCAAAGTTCAATAGTTAGTTAAAGTTTGCCAGTTTCCCTTACCTAAGAAAGTTATTTGCAGATAAATGAGGAACAGATCTCCATCCTGCATCTAATAAAAGCCATGCCAGGGATATGCCTTGAGGTCTGCGACTAAGTTATTTTAGGAATTTATTTACATTCACCTGGAAGCTGGCTCACCTTTGAAATGTGTGTTTGGGAGGTTTTCTATAGAAATTATTATAATTCTTCATTAATTTTCTTCATCTGCATTGAGTTGGGGCAATTAATACACTTAGAACTAGGTTTTCTGGGGAAGAATAACATCAAATTATGACCAGGGCTTAATTCCCAGCACACTGAGCTTGGAGTAACAAGTACTGACTTTGACAATAACAAGACTATTATCAACTAATTCTATATCACCTTGTGTCCTTGGGAACTTGATTTCCTGTTCATTACAGCAATATTTGCTTTACCAATTTTATGGTGTTCTTATAGGAATCAAGTGAGAACTTGTTAGATTCTGAAAAAGGATAGGTCAACATTAAAGTATTCTATAAAAGGAATCATGGGATAAAAGATTGTTAACTGAGATGGATATCAGAGGTCATCTACATTAAAGGTCTTTTTATCCCCAGAGGTAATGAAATACTTGTCAAGAGACATTATAAGACTTAGAGTCAGACATTGAGCATTTATTTATTTTATTTTTATGCAAAGATATTTTATTTTTCAAATTAAATATAATAGCAATTTTCAACATATATTTTCTGAAGTTATAAGATCCAAACTGTCTCCTTCCCTACCTTCTCTCCCCCCTGAAGGAGGTGGCAAGCAATATGTTCTAGGTTATACATGTATTATCATGCAAAACATATTTCCATATTGGTCACTGCTGTAAGAGAATACTCATATAGAACCAAAACACCAAAATAAAACTGCAATTAAACTAATGTGAAATTCAGTATGCTTTGATTTGTATCTCACTTTAATAATTCTTTCCCTGGAGGTAAATAACATTCGTCATCATACGTCATTCAGAATTGTCCTAAATCAATTAATTGCTGAGAGTAGTTGTCCTTCACAGTTGATCATCCTATAATATTGCTGTCACTGTGCACAATGTTCTCCCAATTCTCTTTATTTTATTCTGCACCAGTTCATGTAGATCTTTGGAGCCTTTTCTCAAATCATCCTGTTTATCATTTCTTATAAAAATCATAACAGTATTCCATCACCATCATATACCCCATTTTTTTCAGCCATTCCCCAATTGATGGACATCCCCTCCATTTCTATTTTTTATCACCACACAAAGAGCTGCTCTAAATACTTTTGTATAAGTAAGTCTTTTCTCCTTTTTATGATTTTCTTAGTATACCGAAGCAGTAGTGATATTCCATGATCAAAGGGTATGCACAGTTTTATAGTCCTTTGGGCACAGTTCCAAATAGCCCCACTGAACATTTTTAAATGCTTACTAAATTCCAGATTTTATGACAGGATCCAAAATAAAGAAAAAAACAGTCTATGCTATCAAAGAGCATACATAATAACATAGGAGATGATGTAAATGTTAAGATACATACAAAAAAATATGAGTAGATAGGAGTTGAACTCCCTATCAGGTGGGAGCAATTAAGAAGTTTCTTGAAGAAGGTAAAATGTGACTTGTATTTTCAAGTATTAACATATAGTAATTCCATAAATACTTGTTAATTTATTGATTGAGAATATAACCAGTATCAAGAGATATATAAATCAGGAAAAATTAATATGAAGACATATAGGATGAATTGACTACCTTAGAATTAATCAATCAATCAAATATTCAGTAAGTGCCTATTATAAAGACACCAACCTGTATAAAGTAAACCAAAGTATGAAGTAGTGGGTTTCCAGGAGTAGTTGGGTTAGGAAAGCCTTTTCTGAAGAGTTTGTACTTAGCCAGACTGAAGGAAACTAGGAAATTTAAGAGCCAAAGAAAAAGAAGGAAATTTCTCTAAATAAAGGGAGTAGACTGAGGGAAGCCTCAAGGTAAGAGATAGTTTTGGGAAGAAGAGCAAATAAGAGTTTGGTAGGCCATAGAGATGTGAAGGTGAATAATGGGTAATAACCTGAGGGTAATTAAAGCCCATAAATTAGAAAATAAAATGTCAGATATTAGGAACATAAAGTGGCACAGTAGATAGAGAGTGGGGGCTGGAATTAGGAAGACTCATCTTCCTGAGTTCAAATCTGGTCCAGACACTTATTAGCTTTGTGAACCTAAACAAATCACTTAATCCTATTTGCCTCAGTTTTTTCATCTTTAAAATAAGCTGTATCTCTGCCAAGAAAACTCCAAATCAATTCATGGAGAGTCAGAAATAACTGAAAATGACTAAATAACCAAAAAAAAGTCATTGTGCTAAGAATTGAGAATATAAAAACAGAGAAAAGACAGTCAGTGCTCTTAAGGAGGGAATTCTATTGTGGGAGACTTGTGCAAACAAGATTTTTAGGAAAACAGGATAAATTGAAGATAATAAGCAGAAGTATTCCTGGCATTGAGGGATATCAGTAAAGCCTTTATTGTAGATGCTAGGAATTTAGCAGAAGCTTGAAGGAAGCCATAAGACAAAGATGAGGATGAAATAATTCTCGGAACAGGGAACATCCAATTAAAATTCCAAGAGTTGAGAGGTAGAGTTCTTTGATTGAGGAACAGCAAAGTAGACTGGTGTAAAGGGACTTCTAGGTATGTGTTAATTATTTAACAATCTTATCCCTCAAAGCATTTCAGGAAGGTTTATATTGTTATTGTACCATTTTATAGTTAAGGAAACAGAGGTATAGAGAGGGTAAGTGATGCATGGGGTAACAGTTTATAATTACTGAAGTATGAATTTAAACTAATGTCTTAATGATTCCAGCCCTAACACTATTTGTTGTGCCATCTAATTGTTTTTGAATGCCAAATAGAAGATTTTATAGTTGTTCTTGGACATCATAAGGAGCCACTGGAGTTTACTGTGTATGGGAATATGAACTAGCAAGATTTGTGCTTCTCGAGTGAAGAAACATTTAAAAGTGAGTACAAAATTGTATGCACAAATAGGATGGAGAGTATGATATTTGTTATGCCATCAATGAGCAAGTAACTTTTATTAGCATGTTATATGAAGAGCTGCTAAAGGCTATGGTTGCTTTAAGCCTGTTCTACATCCTGCACAATGTCAGTGATCAGCATTGTTAAAGGCCCCAGGGAGAGAGATCTGTTTATTACTGTTTTATTTTGTTCCAATGTAAAGCAGAATTGAATCAATAAGGAGATGCATACCATAGACCCATTATTTGGGGAGCCATAACTAAAGGGTAATTAGATGATCTAGTTTCTCTCAATTTAATTGTCCTAAGTCTATCAAACAAGCTTCTCACTTCACTTTAAGAGAATAAATATTTTAAAATTAAAACTCATTTGACAGTTGTTATACTGGGGGGGTCCAGGACCAAAAAAAATCTTTCTCTTTTAGTTGGTTATATTTTACTAGGGTTTGGGTGTGGCAGGAAGAGGAATGTTCTTACAAAAATTAATTCCATGAATATCTAAATGTATGTATTAATGTATATATTATGTTATTATTATTCATGTTTTAGTTAGCATTCTTGTTATTTGCTAAGAAGAAATTGACTGGTTTTGCCTTGCCTTCGTGGAAGGAGAGCTCCTTCTAATGAAATCATAATTCTGAATTTACGAAGATACCCAGACACAGCCATTAAGAGTCTAGCAGCATCCTGGTGTTAAGTTCAAAGCAAGCAAAGCAGGTTTCATTTCCCTAACTGATTCATGATGCCTTTCTTCTCATTTCATGCATACCATGCAAGCATCCCAAAGGTAGACTCCAAATGAAAATTCAGTCATTCTTCTTCTATATATAGTGGAACTGAAAATTGTAAGGCAGAATGATGCCATATGGAGCACAGCATTTATTGTCAGAGGCCTGCTTTTATCCTGAACCTCCCAGCAGTATTTTTTAAACCTTTACCCTCCATCTTGAAGTCAATACTACATTTTGGTTCCAAGGCAGAAGAGTGGTAAGGGCTACGCAATGGGAGTTAAATGACTTGCTCAGGATCATATAGCTAAAAAGTATCTAAAGCTAGACTTTAACTCAGGATCTCCCATCTCTATGCTTGGCTTTCAAAGCACTGAGCAAGTGAACTGGGCCCTTTCCTCCACTCTTCCACACAGCCATAATCAATGTTGGAAAACACCGTGGAAGAAGACCTTCCATATTTCCATTCCCTCCTGAGCTCTGCTTTCAACTCACTGGACCATGAAGATTTAGCTGACTTCTCACTTTGGAATTTCTCTCAATACCTACATCTTTTTGTCCTATAATATGACTCTCTCATGCTGGCCCCACTTTCCCATTGGTGAGTTCCTTTCTGTGCCTCCATTTTAGTGGGTAGCCTAGGCTGGCCATGCTTCATTCTACTCTTGTTTCTAATTAGGCCTGGATGTTGACACTCGAGCTTTCTTTACTTCTGAAACTACAATTATTTCTAGACCTACAAGAGTTAAAGTATTCAGTTGATTGGTGACATTTCTTGGAGGTAATATCCAATGATCACCCACAATACTCTGAGCTTTAGGGTTCATTCTCCTCTTTACAATTGGAAGTCTAACAGGTATCTTTCTAGCTAATTCATCATTAGATATCATTTTACACTATACATACTATGTAGAAGCCCATTTTTACTATGTATTATCAATACAAGAGGTATTTGCAGTTATAGGAGACTTTGTTCAGGGAATCACCCATTCACAGGTTATATACTCAATGATATGTGAACAAAAATCCACTTATTTTTAAACCCTTAACTTCTGTGTATTGGCTCTTAGGTGGAAGAGTGGTAAGGGTGGACAATGGGGGTCAAGTGACTTGCCCAGGGTCACCCAGCTGGGAAGTGTCTGAGGCCAGATTTGAACCTAGGACCCTACCGTCTCTAGGCCTGACTCTCAATCCACTGAGCTACCCAGCTGCCCCCCCCTTTTTTATTATATTTGTAGAAGTTAACATAACTTTTTTTTCCTCCAACACTTTCTAGTGTAAGGGGTGAAGTGTAGGTCTATCTGGCATGCCTCAACAATACTCAGATTATCTACATGTTTATACTATATGAAATATATTGTCAACAATTGGCTCATTTATCTAATTAATGGCTGTTATTCTAATAGTTTTTACTCTCTGAGAAGCTTTTGCAATTAAACAGGAAGTTCTCAATGTAGAACTAACAACCACTAATACTGAATGACTTTATAGTTGTCCTCTACCTTATTACATATTTAAACAACCTGTTTTTATTAAATCTTAATTGCCAAAAGGGAGGAATTGAACCACCTCAGATTAATTTCAAGTCAACTCCATAACCTTTATGGCTTTCTCATAAGATATTAGTAAAATCATTACACAATTTTGCCGTAGTTAAATCATAGCTTTAAAACCTATATGTTTTGTATGCCTTATCCTATAAAACTAGACTTCCAACCTGCCACATCCCCTATTATAGAAGAACTCATATTTTCATGACCACACATTAATGATTGTGTTCCAAATTAGCCTAGATTCTACTTTTGTTTGAATTTCCATCTTGTCAAAATTTTTCTGCATATCCTTCTCCATCACCTTTTCCTTTCCCAAACCTGGAAAAATATCTTTAATGTTATCTTCTATTAGATTATAAGCTACTAATGAACAAGCATTGGTTCTTCTTAGTATTATTATTTATTTGCTACATAGTAAGTACTTACTGCTTACTTATTGCCTGCCTGATTCTACCATCATCACCACCACTGATCAATGAAAGGTAGAATAGTTTGAGGTTCCTGGGAATAGCAGTGACTGTCCCAACTAATACAAGTCCTACTTGCTTCCCTGTCCCAAAAAAAGCAACTTTTCCAGGAAAGCAGAAGATATAACCCAGCAACTCTAACTGTGGGTGTTATAGCCTCTACCCCCTTAGCAAACACAACCTCTAAAGGATTACAATGGAACTTCTCATCATCAAAATTTTCAGAACTATCAAATGGTTCAACCTCAGAAATGAATAAGGTTTTATCAGTGGAAATATCACTAACAACAGATGTGGATCACCATCTGGTTCATCTCTATATCTAGGAACTATAAGTCTTGCCATTAGCTTTCTAGTTTAAAACTCCTATATTTTTGTTGAACTAAATAGAATATGAGAGAGAAGCTTGTCCTGGCTCTTTAATTTCAATGTTTATCACAGAACTTTTAAAATAGTAAGATATGCACATATATCCCATTCATTCATTGATTTTGCTATTTTTGCTTATATAAACTTATCAAAGATATTTAAGTTCTCCAGGCTTCAGTTTCCTCATTTTAAAATTAGAGGGTTCTACTATATTACCTCTGATGTCCTTTCCAGTTCCAGAGTTATGAGCTTGTTATATTTTAACTAAGCTTTGCTCCTAATATTATTTAACAAAATTAGACAAAATATCCTGGTCTAATCCCATAGGGTACTAGGCCATCAAGGTGGAACAGTGCATAGAGGTCTGAGGAGAATTAATATTGAATTCTCTTATGTAATAGCTTCTCTCTCTACATGGTCACTTCATTTCTTCAGGCTCTGCTTCTTGAGAAAAGGATTTGATAAGGCTGTAATGCAGTGATAGGCAAACTTTTTAAAGAGGAGGCCAAAGGAAAGGAAATGCTCATCTGTCAGTCTGTTTCTAAGGCAACTCTTTCAAAGTTTCATTGTATTGTATCCTACTCATTGTATTGGTCAGATTAGGAATAATGTGGCGCTGTGGGATAGAACATTTCAGGGGGATGCATCTGTCCAGTGAGCCAAATTTTGCCAATCACTGGTAAGGAAATTACCCTTTGGCACCAAGACCTCTGTTATTTAACTAACTTGGGTGGCTCCATTGCTTATGAGCTAAGGGCTAACCAAAGTTTGGGGTAATCAAGATGCCTTATACTTTTCCAGCCAAAATTTCTAGAGGCAGCTGGGCTGGTGGGGCAAATGGCATTATTTATCCTTTCCCCCTCACACAATGATGAAATAAGAGGGAGGATATAAGAACTATTAACTGACATAATTAAAATGCTTACCAATAAGGGTTGTCTTATGTTTGCCAGAGGAGCTCCAAATGACATACTGTTGGACCAATCAAAAGGAAAACATACCTAGGTTAAGAAGGTTCTGTCAGTCTTTGCTCTGGGTCTTTGAACATGAATGGAAACTAGCCATAAGACCCCCTTTCTTTGTTTCCATATTTTTATTATATTTTCCCCAGATACATGTAGATACAAATTTTAATGATCATATCTGACAGGTGTTATGTTGATCTTAACAGAGATGTTTGGGAAGCTCAAGACATGACCTGAAACTAGAAACCTGCAGGACTCACTCCTCCCATAAACACAGGCTAGAGTGAGTAGGGAGGGGTAGGTACTCTTTACTCTCACCCCTCCCACCAAGCAGTTGGAAATCAGTAGGAAATGGAGGCAGGACTGATGTCTTCTGGCAAGGCTCAGCAAGACAAATCTCTAATGATGTTCACTTTCCCAATTTATATTCCCCACAGGTTTGACTGAAGGGACAGTAGAAGAAACTTGATGTCTTGTAGTTATCAGGGACAGAGGAATCCAACTTATATGGGCCAGACAGCTGAAGGAAACTTAGCTGAAGTTGGATGTAAGTATTCCCAGAATAATAAACAGGTACTGCTCCCAAAAGATGAAGGTTTTACTGATAAAAGAGGAAGGGGAAGGTAGGAAGGTTTTTCAGGGATTAGGATTAGATCTGGGAAGCCCAGAACTGTTAGATAGAAACATCCCCTCCCCCTCCAGAGGGAGTGGCAGACTTTATATCTAGCTTGTCCTCAAAGCTTATAATTATCACTTCAAATATCTAAAATAACTAAATAACAATTGTGCTGTTGCTGGAAAGGTCTACTTCAGCTAAGCAGGCAAACTGCAAAGAAGAACCAAAATGGTTCTTTCCCCAAATGGCCTCCAAAGCAACCCCAAAGCAGGGAACAGCAAGCAGAGAGATCTGCTCACCTCAACCCCCAGGAAACAACTGTCCCCTCACCCAGAGTTCTCCAGGGGGTGGTCCCCTGGAATTCTGGGTGAGGCTTTACCCTGTAACTTGCAGGAATTCCAC
>NC_058136.1:2295426-2315860 GCF_016433145.1 Gracilinanus agilis | reverse complement strand
GAAGGAAGGAAGGAAGGAAGGAAGGAAGGAAGGAAGGAAGGAAGGAACGAAGGAACAAAGGAACGAAGGAAGGAAGGAAAAGAAGGAAGTTTAATCATAAGCAGAGCAAAACAAATTCCATTTTTTGGCCACGTCCAAATATGTATTTCCCATTCTGCATGTTAGTCCATCTTTTCTCTATTATGAAGTGGGTAGCATTCTTTAACAGATATTTGGAATCATGGTTGATCATTTCAGTGATCAAAGTTCTTAAGTCATTCAGAATTGTTCACTTTTGCAATATTGATGTTATAATATAAATTGTTCTGTTTCTGCTCATTTTAATCTGCATCACTTCATAAGCCTTTGAAATGTGAATAACCTGACCAGCTACCCCTGGGGAGTGGATGGACACAATGCAGGGGCAGTTAGTGAGAAAGTACAATGTTTATGGGTGGGCATCATGATGGATGGAGGGACAACTGAGGAGAGAGTGGAAATAGCTTTCTCATGCCACCTGCCCATCCCTAAACTCTGGACCAAGTTGTAAGTGTTGATATGACTTAAAGACATGGTGGAAGAACTGTGGGAAAAGGAAATAAAAAGTAATGAGTAACTGTGGATTTACATGGGGTTGGAGATGGAGACTCACTTTCAATGTTTGTGAGACCTGGGACTATGAAGATTATGAGACAAAGAAGGCTTAAGGATATTGGGGGTATAGACACACCTAAAGATTCTTCCCATAAATACTAGTTGTTAAAGAGCTGGTATTCTAGGAAGGTAATAAGTGCCACCTATTGGAGCTTAAGGGGAATGGCAGGACTTCAGAGAAGATTGAGTAGGGCTAGTAGTGAATTGACCACATGCTGAGAACTAAGGGAAGTTACTAGAACAGAAATAAGGAATAAGTTTTAAGAAAGAGAACTGAAGGAAGAAAACAGATCTGCAGAGAACAGAATGATTACCACTTGCTGGGAAAGTTTCAAAATAAGGGGACAATATGTGGGGGTCAGTAACAGTGAACAATGATGGAAAGCATGGGCCAGCGAAGCCTGCTGAGAACTCTAGAAGACAAGAGCTGCAGGAAATAAGCCACACTATGTAATCAAAGGAAGATGCAAAGTAAAGCACCAATTGGGGGTCAGGCAGCCCCTTCCTGGAAATTTACCCACCGCTATATTATAAGACACTGAATCCGTCCAGGTCTTTGAGGAAATAATTGTTTAGTGGTATGTACTACCACGTTTGTAAAGGAGGTCCATTAGGGCAGTATGATCAAATGAAAAAGTTTTCATGGTAAGGAGGCACAAAAAAGTTACCTAATCAACTTGACAACAGAATGCAAATGGCAGGATAACATTATAAGGCAGTGGTCATTATGTGAAGGTGACTGGATGAGACCTTTAAAAGGCAGGCTATCAACTCTGAATCAGTGAAGAAGGGAACCTATTTTATTTTATTTTCCTATTTTTTATTGTCATGCAAAATACAATTCCATATTGGCCATTGTTGTAAGAGTAAATTCATACATAAACAAAGTCCCAAAATAAAGCCATAAATACACTAATGTGAAAGAGGAGTCCAACAGTTCTTTCTCTGGAGGTGGATAGCATTCTCTGTCATAAGTCTTTCAGGGTTATCCCAGATCATTGCATTGCAGAGAGTAGCCAAAGTTTTCACAGATAATCATCATCCAATATTGCTGTTATTGTGTACAATGTTCTCCCAGTTCTGCTTATTTCTCTTTGCATCAGTTCCCACAGATCTTTCCAGTTTTTTTTTTTTCTGGAATCACCTTGCTTATCATTTCTTATAGCACAATAGTATTATATTACTGACATGTACCACAATTTGTTAGCTATTCCTCAATTGATGAACATCAAGGGAACCAATTTTAGAAGAACCCAACTCTTTTGGAAGCTATTAAAAAGCCAATTTTCAGCTTCTCCATTACCTCTCTTGTAGGATATAGCAAAGGAGATAATTTCTCTGTCCTTTCCACCCTCCACCCCTGCCTTCACCCTGTCAGTGTTGGCACCTTGCAGCAGAAGCACATGGCTTTATCCAGTGAAGCAGAGTGAATGAATGAAAAAGATAAAAGAAATTTCTATGTGCAAAACACTGGGGATTCAAGTAGAAAAACTCAGGAAGTGGTAGGTCCCATGAGACTCCTGATAGTTTTAGGGTATGGGTTATGTTGTTGTTTTTTTTCTGAAAGTGCACAGCAGTATTCTAGGACAGTATGTTAGCTAAGCCTGCAGCTGGAGATGATAGTGAACACAACTAACAATGAGGTAGCATCTGGCAATAACTGTGAGACCAGATAGTGGAAGCAATGTGAAGATGCCATGTAATACATGTTTATTGTACTCACACCTGTCCATTTGTTACCTCCATAAGTGTATCTGTATAGAATATATCCCAGATTTATGGGACAGATGTTTTGCTGCTATTCTTACTTTCATTTCAGTGATTGGCTTTTCTTTGAACTACTTGTGTCCTCTGATTGAGGGAAACATAAATACACCAGTGGGGGGCTTACAAGCTATATAGTTAGCCCACTGAATATCCTGAGATATTTACTCCCCTGGGGACCCAACCTATAAGTAAGAGTTGATAAAATAGCTTAGTGCATTTAAACAGTCCATGATTCAACCATTTAGAGAGTAACCTGGAATTAAATGCCCAGAGTGATGTAAAATTGTGTATATCCTCAGACCCAGCAATACCATTGCCAATATCATTCTCAAAAACCATGCTGGTGAATCTATGGCACATGTGCTGGAGGTTGCTGCTCCCTTACCCCTCTCTTCACAAGCCTGAGGACATTTCTCACATGACCCACCCCTCTGCCCAGCTGCCCAATGGGAACATTTCCTCCCTCCCCTGTCTGGGGTAAGGCAGGGGGCTCACATGTGGCAATTTGGGCACTTGGTTTCTAAAAGGTTCACCATCACTGCTCAAGAAGATCAGGAAAAAGGAAAAGAACCTATAGGTACAAGAATATTTATAGCAGCTCTCTTTGTGGTGGCAAAGAGCAGAAAATCAAGGAGAAAACCAATGGAGAATATATAGATAAATTGTGGTATTTGATTGTAATATGCTACACTATAAGAAATGAAGAGCAGATTAATTATTTTAAAACTTGGAAAAAAATGAGATAATGAAGAATGAAATGAGTAGAATAAAGAGAATATTCAATATGGCTACAGATTTAATATTTGGAGAATAACTTTTGAATGTTCACCTCCAGAGAATGAACTGAGAAATGTATATATGAAAGACATTATCTATCCTCTGGTGTGGGAGGGGAGGGATAGACTGAATAAAATAAACAAACAAATAAATAAATAAATAAATAAAGCAGTTCCTGCTGTTAAGCCCCTTGGGACTTGTAAAGTAAGGCAATTTTCCCTGAGTTTGGTGGGATGGGATTGTGTTTGTGTGGGGGGTGGGTGGGGTGGGGTGGGGTAGGACTAGGTACTTGAAGTTCCATTGTCATCTGTGTTGGGCCAAAAAGCTAGAGAATATACTTTCCAAAGTTATTCAGCTCCCTTGATTTGGGACACAAGGATTATGCTAATAAGGCTAAATACTTGAAGTCTGTGATATCATTCACAGATGCGGATGTTAACCTAGTAGAAAATCTGTGAGAGTTGTTGCAATTTTAAAAAAATCATCACCTGGTCGTCAGCTTTTGAATGGTAAATAAGGTTAATGTGCATAAAAATGGTTTTAACAGATAACAATTGAATCAAAGGCACAAATTAAATCCAATCTTAAAACCCATTCATTCAACCTTCCCAGACTCACAACTTTTTCTCTTAAGGCTATGTAGATCATATTCAAAGCTTTATTCTACCCAAACCAATATTTTTGTTAAATGTATAACAGAATTGTAACAAAGGCCATTCCATGGAGCATATACAAAGCTGAGCTGAGCCCATCTCAGCCCAAGAGCAGAATGTGTTGTTAAAGAATGATAGCAATAACATCTCCTCATTTGGGCTTTAGTTCACTTAAATAACTGAGCTGGGAAGACATTTTTGACATCTCCCGGCCTCCTTTAGGGGTGCCTGGAACAGTAGCTGAATATATTCTCACATTTAAGAGCAGAAAGGAATCTCAAAGACTGTCTATTTTAACCAGTTCCTGACCAAGAATCCTTTTCTATAATATGCTCATTAAGTGATCATCCAGCCTTTGCTCAAAGATATTCAATAAGGGGAAATCCATTACTTACTGAGGCAGTTCATTGCACTTTTAGATAGCTCTTATCGTTAGAAGGGCAGGTAGAAGGTGTAATGGATTGAGCTGGGCCTGGAATCAGCAAGACTCATTTTCCTGAGTTCAAATTTGTTTTCAGACAAAAAAGTCACTTAACCCCGTTTGCCTTAGTTTCCTCATCTGTCAAATGAGATGGAGAAATAAATAGCAAGCCACAACAGTATCTTTGCCAAGAAAACCCCAAATGGGGTCAAGATGAGTCAGGTAAACCTGAAAAATGATTAAACAACAATTGTTAGTAAGTTTTTCCTTACACCCAAATTAAATCTATCTCTTTGCTCTTCCCACTCACTTGTTCTTACTTCTGTCCTCTATGGTCTAGCACAGACTTTTGAATTCTTCGAGTCATAAAATTACAGGGTTGAAAGAAATCTCAAAGACCATCTAGTTCAAATGATAGCTTGAGGGGCAGCTGGGTAGCTCAGTGGAGTGAGAGTCAGGCCTAGAGACAGGAGGTCCTAGGTTCAAACCCGGCCTCAGCCACTTCCCAGCTGTGTGACCCTGGGCAAGTCACTTGACCCCCATTGCCCACCCTTACCAATATTCCACCTATGAGACAATACACCGAAGTACAAGGGTTTAAAAAAAAATTTAAAAATGATAGCTTGAAAAAGAATTATGTCTACCATATACCCAAACAAATAATCATCCAAACTTTCCTTAAAAACCTCCAATAGTGTAGGAATGACTTCCATTCTTGGTATTCTTCTTTGCCAGAGCCCCCAATCATTAAGAAATTTTTTCTTCATAGAGCCTGAAATTGTCCCTATAAAGCTTTCTTTCATTGATTCTGGTTTTCTACAGGGCCAAAAAAGAATAAATCTACTGCTTCTTTTAGATGAAACCCCTCAAATACTTGAAAACAGTTATCATGTCCCTTCCAAGTTTTCTCTAGCACAAGATCCCCAGCCCCTTCAACAATTCTTTACATGATCTATTACTAGTCTTTTCTTCATACTGATTGCTTACTTCTGGTCATGCTACAATTTGTAAGCATATTTCCTAAAATGTGGTGGCCAGAACTAAAAGCAAATGTAATCTAGTGCAGCTATTAATTCTCTTGTACTGATACATAATGCCTTCTCTATCCTGTATTTATGAATATAGATTTTTAATCTAAGTGTAGGATTTTTTTTATATTTATCACTATTAAATATCATCACATTCTATTCATTCATTGTTCTTGTCAGTGATTTTTTTAGATCCAGATTTTATTTTCTAATATATTAGCTACCAATTAATCAATAAGCATTTATTAAATGTTGGCTATTTGCCATGTACTCTGCTAGGTGATGGAAATACAAAGACAAAAATTTATAATTTATTGGGGACATGACATGTATACATATTTAATGTATTCATATTACATGTGACATATAATACATTTATATGTAATGTAATTTTTGAAGGGATCAGGAAAAGTCTAATATAGAAGATGGCCTTCATGCTGTTTTGAAAGAAACTGGATATTTTAAGAGTACCGAGGAAGAATCATTGATTTAGTATTGGAAGTGCCCTTATAGGCCATGACATCCAGCCATCTTGTTTTATTAAGGAAACTGAGCCATAGAGCAGTTAAATGACTAGCCCAGAGTCACACATAAGTGTCAGAAGGTCTTCCTGACTCCAAGCTAGTGTCTGATCTACTACCCCATGTTCCTTCAGTGGCGTTTTGCATGTGAGGACTAGCAAGTAGACAAATTTTGGTTAGCCATAGTGTATGCAAGGTAATAATGTATAAGAATCCTGGAAATATAATAAAGGCTTTAAATGCTAACCAGAGGCATTTGCATCTAATCCTAGAATTAAGAGGAAGCCATTACTGAAGCACCTCTGTGAACAAAGGTTTGGAGAAAGGAGAGGCTTAAGGCAAGAAGACCAATCTGAATGTTATTGTGACTGTCCACAAGAGAGAAAAAAACGAATGGACCTCAGGTGGCAAACAAGTATGATACCTTTGCCTACATCTTGGGCAGTGAAAAGCACAAGACCAAAAATAGAGCCCTGAGACACTCTACTAAAGATATTCTTCTGAGCTGTCATTGGTCCATTAATTATTATTCTTCGGGTCCAGACACTTAGCCATTTCCAAATGCATATGTCTTTCCAATATATTTCTGCTTAATCCACAAGCGTAGTAAGTATAAAAAACTGTCAGTTGTTTGGTTAGAAAACTTTGATATACTAAAACATAATTTAGCTATACTGAGATAATCAGAAGTGTTTGAAGCTTTTGTCCATCTGCAAACATTAAAGAAAATGCCCTTTAAAGTAGACAGTTTCCTAAATCTAACATAGTTATAGCATTTATTTTTTCTCATAAACACTTCTTATTGACAATATTAAATCTAGCGTTCAGGGAAAAATTACCTTATGTAGCTTTGTATTCCCATCTGCACATTTGAGTCTAAAGATCACTTTAAAGGCTATAAGTTAGAAAAATATGACTAAAGAAACAGTAGTTAATATTCTGTGCCAGTTTTATTGTGCCTTAAGGGCCCAGAGAATATGGACAATCTTGACTTGGGTACACAATGTGAATTTTCAGAGTAACCTGTATTCTACAGCACTTGGATAATTAAAAATGGCCACAGTAGAGCAAGTGCTCAGTTTATTGTCACTACTTAATATTTGTTTTATGACTAGTAAGGAGAGGATAGTGGAAACCAGCAATTTTTCTCTTGGGAAATAGATACAATCAGAACCATCAACCCAAGTATACTTTAAGTGGCATCTAAATCAGATTTATCTCCCACCAGAGGGCAAGGAAAACAGTGAATGTGTCTCCAGAAATTAAAAATTAATAGCCATAAGAAGACTATAAATGGAATGGGGTGAAAAGGATGTAGGTTTTGTGTTTCATGGAGAACAGCTGCAAGAACATTTTGTTGTATGTTTGCTTCTAGTGGGTTATGCAAGACTGAATGAGACAACAACAAAGTGTTTTGCAAACTTCAGCACTATATTGATGCTAGCTATATGAGAAGATATTTGCATCTTATCTTTTTATTATTATTAAAAAGGTTAATTTCCAAAAGCTCTCTTGAAACTATATGATTTAGGGCTAGAATCATGGGCATGCCAGATCTGGGCCAAACAAGCCCCAGGTGATTGTTAAATTTTCAGTGAGAATATTTATACCTCAGAAATTGGCAAATGCTACAAATTGGGTATTGATTTTATTGTTTTGTTTTGTCTAGATTTCAAAAGAGAGGGAAAAAATGTTAATGCAGATTAGGTTTAAATTTATATCTGTATATATTCTAACCCCTCCCTACTCCAATCCTCTAGAGATCAATAAACATTTACTGACACATCTTAATGGTTAATTTGGAATAGTTTCATACCCCGAAGAGATCATAAGGAAAAAGACTTGTGTAAAAATATTTATAGCTGCACTCTTTGTGGTGGCAAAAAAATTGGAAAACAAGGGGATACCCTTCAATTGGGGAATGGCTGAACAAATTGTGGTATCTGTTGTTAATGGAATGGCTCAAAGGAATAATGAACTGGAGGAATTCCATTTGAACTGGAATGACCTCCAGCAATTGATGTAGAGGGAAAGGAGCAGAACCAGGAGAACAGTGTACACAGAGACTGATACACTGTGGTACAATCGAACATAAGGGACTTCTTTACTAGCAGCAATGCAAGGATCTAAAGCAAGGCTGAGAGACTTATGAGAAAGAAAGCTATCCACATTCAGAGGAAGAACTGTGGGAGTAGAAACACATAGGAAAAACAACTCCTTGAACACATGGGTTGATGGAGATATTATTGGGGATGTAGACCCTAAACAATCATTCCAGTGCAACTATCAATAATATGGAAATAGATCTTGATCAGTGACACATGTAAAACCCAGTGGAATTGCTCATTGGCTATGGTGGAGGGGAGGTAAAGAACGTGAATCCTGTAACCATGGAAAAATGTCCTAAATTAATTAATTAATTAAAATTTAAAAAGTAAATAAATACATAAAGTCAGTCCATAAAGCCTTACTAAGCATTATTTATTAAGCAGCTACCATGTGCCATACAGTGTGCTAAGTGCTCAGAATAAAAAGAAAGTCGAAAATACAGTCTCTGTCCTAAAGGAGTGACAATCTAATGGTAGGAGATAACATGTATATATGTACATACATGTACACAAACAAGCTATAAATAAGAGATGATCAACAGGAAGAAAGCACTAGAATTAAGTGACATTGGGAAAGGAGTCTTGTAGATGGTAGAATTTTAGCTGCCACTTGAAGGAAACTAAGAAAACCAGGAGGCAGAGATGTGGAGAGAGAACATTCCAGGCATAGGGGACACCCAGAGAAAATTCTTGGAGCTAAGAACAAGGACAGTATCACTTGTCTGAGTAGTTGTGGGGGGAGGAGAGAGAAAGCGTCAAGTGTGAAGGGCAATAAGACTGGAAAGGTGGGAGGCTAGGTGATTATGGAAGAGCTTTGAATGCCAAACAGAAGATTTCATATTTGAGCTTGGAGATGATAGGGAGGCACTATAGTTTATTGAGTAGGAAAGAAACATGCTCAGACCTATGTTTTAGGAAAATAACTTTGGTGATTGATTGGAGGATAGACAGGAATTGAGAGATTTTTGGAGAGGACAGGAGCAAAGAGAAACTTGTGCCAGGCAGACCAACCAGCAAATTATGGCAATTGTCCAGGCATGAGGGAATGAAGGTCTGTACCATGGTGGTGGCAGTATCAGAAATGTGAAGTGGGAGAAGGGTGGATATTAGAGAGACATCAGGAAGGTGAAATATCCTGGCCTTGGAAACATTGGACATGGGAAGAGAGAGATAATGAGGAATCAAAGATTTCATTTTGGTTGCCAGTCCCAGGCCTGGGAAGATGATTCTTCCTCAATAGTAGGAGCAAAGTTTGGAAGGGAAGGATGGTTTAGGGGAAAATATGAGTTCAAATTTGGACAAATTGAGTTTAGAACTGGACATCCAGGTAGAAATGTCTAAAAGGCAGCTGGAGAGGACTGCAGAGTTGGATACTAGATTTAATTACCATCTCTATGCATAGAGATGGTAACTAAACCCCCATGAAAGCTGATGAGATTAGCAAGAGAAGTAGTGTAGAAGAGAGGAAGGCCCAAGGAAACCCAGTTATCTTTAAAATCAGAAATCCATTGTGATCTTTCTTATTTCAGAGTTGCAAGCATCAAATCACTTATTTTAATGATCTGTAAGCCACCTTCACTTAAAGCAGATTTTTTTTCTTGTAGGAAACAATATTTTAACTTTCACTTGGTAGCATAATTCAGGCTTTGTGTGGATCATATTAAAACCAAATTTTCTCCATATCTTGGACTACCTCTAATATTTTGCATTTCTGTAACATACTTATCATGTGTTGATTTGTAAGTGTCATGGTATCATATGTCTGTGACCATAGCCTTTTGCTCTGTTTGCTGTGATGACATCTCAGAAACTCTGAAGACAGTGGATAGAGTGCTGGGCCTTCCTGGAATCAGGAAGACTCATCTTCCAAGTTCAAATCTGGCCTCCGACATATAATAACTATGTTATCTTGAATAAGTCACTTAATCCTGTTTGCCTTAGTTTCCTTATCTGTCAAATGAGCTTGAGAAGGAAATAGCAAGCCACTCCAGTATCTGTGCCAAGCTGAGTCAGACACGACTAACATGACTATAATACAACAGTGTCTCTGCATGTAGTAGGTCCTTAATAAATGTTTATTGAATTGTGTTACAGTTGAATTAAAAATTCTCCTTTGTTATCATAGATCAGAATGATTTTCTTACCATGTTTACATTTTTAAAGCACTGTCACTATCTTCACAAAACCCACCCCTTTGATGCATAAAGAAACAGACACAAAGAAGTCAGTTATAACTAAAACTACACAGTAGTGCTATCCTATTTATAACCTTTTTGGGTGTATTTTCTCACTATTAGGAAGAAAGTAAAAATTGATAAACCAAATTAGTATTTACTAACTGAAGAGAAAAGGTGTTATTTAGGCTGTCAAATGTCCAAATAGAGCTTTAAATAAAAGCTGGTCTTGTACTCTTGAATTATGAGATAATCCTCCCATCAGTATCATCACAGCTCAGACCCTTTCCACAAGAGTAATAGTCATGACTCTTTTTGGAATATTTTCATTCATAGAATAACATGAATTTTATTTTAAAGTGGAAATGACTGTCAAAATCTAATGTTGTCTCAGAATGCTTAATCTTGGAAAGATGTTATTTGAGAATATTACAGATATCATTTTGGTGAAAATGGTTTTATTTTGTTTCCTCTTGAAACTATCTGGTTATTTTTGCTTAGGGGACATTTCTAAATAATAGATTTTTGTTTGTTTTGTCTTAGGCAAAGCAATTCCCTAGTTGCTTCTTGTTTTCTTAGCAGAAACAGAAATATGAGATTCTTATTCTCCTTGGTTTCCAGGACTAAATATTATATTGTAAAATACTAAATATCTAACATTTACATGATACTTTAACATTAGCAAAATGCTACATATTATCCATTTTGATCCTCATAGCAAGAAGTAGATACCACACATATCATTACCCCATTTTACAAACAGATAAACTGAGGCAGCAACCAGTTAAGTAGCTTGCCCAGGGTGACAGAGCTGTGTGTAACTGTCACCTCAGGCCTCTTGACTTGAGTCTGGTGTGCTTTCCAAGTCATTCTGCTGCCTTTCATGTTTGTTAAATTGAATAGTATGGTTGAATTTTAGTATTTCAAAAACTCAGTCCTTTGCATGGGGAAAAAAGACTTGCCTGGTGCGGAATTTTACTGAAGAGTGAATTGTATAATTATAGTGTTTCACTGGTTTCTGTGTCAGATATTATCTTAGGATTTGGACATAAATAATGGAGGGCAAAATTTGGCTTGAGAGGACTGGATATATTGTTGGATATACAGCTCATAAGCTAAAGCTGGGTTTTTGTACAAATGTGTTCAAATGAGTTAATGAATAAACATTTATTAAGCACTCATTGTCTAACTGATATTGTTTTGATGATATTGGTGGGTGGGCTGGTAGAGTAAGAGTAATAATACGTGATTATTGGAAGAATCTGGAAATTTCCATCTGACCATACTTTTTTGAATATTCCTCCTGACTTGAGTCTGATGTGCCCTCCAAGCCTTCCATGTTTGTTAAATTGAATGGAATGGGATTTTAGTATTTCAATAACTCAGTCCTTTGCATGGAGTCCAAAAAGAACTGCCTGGTGCTGAATTTTACTGAATAGTGAATTGTATAAATACAATGTTTCACTGGTTTCTGTGGAAATTTCCATCTGGCCATACTTTTTTGAACATTACCCTTTAAAAGCCACCTCTCCCTTTCCCTATTGAACATATTCTTAAGTTTGTACTTTTTTTTTCTTAAATGGAAAGATAAAGTTATATTACTCCCCTCCCCACCACCTCTTTTCTTATTCCCCTTCTACTTTTTCTATAGGCCCTATAGTATAGAGTCTTTTAATCACTTCCCCCAACTTCTCCCTCCCTTATATTACTCCCTTCCCCACCACCCCTTTTCTTATTCCCCTTTTACTTTTCTGTAGGGTCTTTTAATTATGTCCCCCCAACTCTCCCCCCTTATATTACTCCCTTCCCCCATCAACCCTTTTCTTATTCCCCCTCTACTTCTCTATAGGGTAAGATAGCATTCTATAGCCCTATGAATCTGGCTGCTCTTCCCTCTCGGAACCGATTCCAATGAGAGTAAAGTTTAATTATTTCCCATCACCACCCTCATTTTCCTCTCCACTGAAATAGTTCCCCCTCCTTTGTTGCTCTTTATGTAATATAATTCATCCCATTTTACTCCTTTCTTCCGGAAAGATAAAGTTTAAAAAAAAAAAAAAAAGCTCTTCCCCCTTCTTTCCAGGACATTTTAATGTTTGCCGCCGGTGTTTCTGGGAGCCCCAGTAGCCCTCCCATTATCTCGGGCTGCTTTGAAAATCGTAGCTGGCCAAGATTGCTTAGCATTTAGCACATGTAGCTTACCTGATTAGTTGCTATTAGAGCTAATGTAAGACAAATACTCGAGGTCTGGCGAGGCTGGGGAGAAAAGTGACTATAACTTTAATAATGCCGCGGGGAATATGCATGACCTCACACCTCCAACCCTGACATTGTTTAACCAAACCCCACAACTTGTGAATTTCAATTATTTGTTCAGAGGGGCCATTCATAATTGCCTGGGGTAAGCCTGCCTTTAGGATGCAAAGCAGAAAACAATGGCAATGCTACACGGGCGAATTAGAACCGGGGCACTTAAACATATAAATTAACTGGGCCTCTTTTCACAGCTTTCCCTTTCTATTCCGAGAGGCTTCAGTCTGGTGACATCAAAGACAGGATTATGTGAGAAGATAAAAACTTGATCTAATGTCCATGTTTGAAGTCATGAAAGTCCTCCTCTCTCTCCTAGGCAAAATAACCCTCCTTCTAACACAAAAAGCGAGGGTCCAGGTGCAAAGGGGTTGGGGGTGGGCTGGGGGAATTCGGCAGGAAGGGCCCGGGCAATCTGAGGCTGGAGGAAATGCTGTCTGTCTCTGCCAAGAAGCCGGCATCTTTCCAAACTGGCTAATAGATCGTTTGTAGGCTTTGGGGGGCTTTGTTCTGCCAATTAATATGTTAAGTTTTTCTTTTAAGCCTGGGACATAATGTGTCCTGTCGGGATGGCCCTTTAATGAGATTTTAACTGGCTTCTCCTATTAACAGGAAAATCTTAGTTCTGAATTACATGGAGGGAGAAGAGAGCGGAGGGAAACAGCGTCATTAACTAATTTGTCTTCTTCAGTATTATTCAATAAACTTCAGTAAACTATGTATGCTCACTCAGGACCTCCAGGTTATTCATTCTAGTCCAAGGGATGGGCTTTGAGGTAGGACTAACGACAGACGTGACACAATTCCTAGAAGACTTAATTAAAAAAAGGAAAACGGTCTATACATGGGCACAGTGTGTTTATTTAGGCATTACAGATATTGTTTAGAAAGAAGAGAAGCCATTGCTGACCCCTCAATATACGTGGACAGTCACTGCTGACTGGCCTCACTGCAGGAAGGCTTTTTCTTGTGTTTTTGCTTTAACTATAGCAAGCTACAAGCACAGGCCTTTTAGAGCCCTTGGTTCCTTGAGCACTAAATCAGCATTCAAGTGGTTGGTTAATCTCCCAAGGGCCAACATAAAGTGCTCTGGCCTAGTTTATAACACAGACTACCAAGTAGAAAGCTTTTTCTTAGGAACCAAACCATAGTGAGGTTTAAGACCTGTTGTTTGGTCTTTACGTAGAGCTTTTGTATTGGTTCTTTATCTCACTTCCTTTTCCCATCTCTTTTTATTGAACTGGGTACCTTTCTTTCAGCAATAAAGGATATTTGGAGGCCACTGGCCTCTTTTCTATTGGCAAGGTGTGGGATGCCTGATTTGAAAACCACTAAGAACTCTTGGATTCTGACTGAAGCAATTCCAAAGCCATTTTGTCTCTCCTTTAGTGGGGTGCTACTGACTCTATTACTAGAAAGTCAGGGAAAGAGGGTGAAATATCATTATGTATTGCAAGATTTCCCAACTCTAATCAATTAAGTAACCAATCAGTTTTGGGACACTGCTAGCATTAGGCAGGCCTGCCATTTTGCATCAGAGAGGTGGTGGATTATGGGTGCTGAATGAAGTATATGTTGTCAGACCTGGTCAATATGTTAATTTGTTCATGGTAACTGCACTTATTTTTATGCAAAGAAGAGTTTTATTGGGAGGAGAGAAAGAGGGGAGTCATTGGGAAGTGATGTTAAAAAGATAAAGAGGGGCAGCTGGGTAGCTCAGTGGATTGAGAGTCAGGCCTAGAGACAGGAGGTCCTAGGTTCAAATCCGGCCTCAGCCACTTCCCAGCTGTGTGACCCTGGGCAAGTCACTTGACCCCCATTGCCCCCATTGCCCACCCTTACCACTCTTCCACCAATGAGACAATACACCGAAGTTAAGGGTTTAAAAAAAAAAGAATATAAAAAAAGGATTAGAGATTAGACTTGTTATTTTTTTAGTATGGGGGACTCCCAGATGAAGAAATTCCCTCCTTCCTTCTTCCTTCCTTCCTTCCTTCCTTTCCTCCCTCTCTTGCTCCCTCTTTCCCTCCTTCCTTCCTTTCTTTACAAGTCACAAGTCACAAACCAGGTCAACACAAACCATACTTGTCTGCAAATAAAAATTAAGTAATAGGCTTCATTAAAAAAAAAAAATAACCCTTACTTTCTGTCATAGAATCAAAACTGTGTGTTGGCTCCAAGGCAGAAGAGTGGTAAGGGCTAGGCATGGGGGTTAAGTGACTTGCCCAGGGTCACACAGCTAGGAAGTGCCTGAGGTCAGATTTGAACCTAGGACCTCCCATCTCTAGGGCTGGCTCTCAATCCACTGAGCCACCCAGCTGCCCCCCCAATAGGATTCATTTTAAAGAATATTCTTTCCAGTTGCATGAAGAAGTGTTCAATTTTCCTTCATTGAAGCTTTGTTATGTCTGAACAAAACAATTACAAGGTGATTGCTTCATTTATTTTAGACTAAATTTCGTTGGAGTGGGAGTGGGTATTTATAAGTAGCTTATCAATGAGAACTAGAATTTTTTGGAATGTAGGGCAAAACTATTTGGCTCCTGTAGGTGGAAACTTGCAGAAACCTCAATGAAATAAGCAATTTGATGTTTCCCCATTTTCTTCTTTGTCACTTTCCTTTTCTGTTGACTTGTTTACCCAGAAAGGCAATGTTTAAATTTTAAGAAAAATTATAATTTATCTTTCTCCTCTTCTGCATGGGTCTGTCAAGAAGAGAATAGATGAGACATACTGAAAAACTCTGCTTACCCAGGGTCACCCACTGACCTTACTGAAGTTAATGTTATGATAATGGCCAGTTATATACTGAAGTTAGAAAACTTGCCTACATTAAGTTCTCAGTCAAAGGTGCTGAGGACTATAATTTGCTAATAAATCACTAATCAAATAGTCACTCATCGCCTCAAAGCACTCTGAAAGAAACACTTCTTTTTATTGTATCAATATTTGTAAATATCTCAGTTGAATCAATGATGACTAATTTTAATTCATGAATTTCTTTTCTGATCTGCACTGGTACAGTTACAGCATGTAAAATTTCTTCCAAAATACATTCTATATCCTTAAAAGGAATCTATGTTTTTTCTTCACTTTTTCTGAGTTTATCCTTTTTTTTAATTAACACTAGCAAATTTTCAATCTTCCTGAACAATTCAAAATTGATCCCATAGCTGAAAGATCCCTGCCATCCAGAAGGAAGTTTGTGTACCCCATTACAGAATAACAAGTCCAAGTCTCCTATTCATTCATTCCCACATGACTCATTCACCAGCAGAGACACTTTAGCAATGTTTCTTCATGCTATGGCACTCGATCAGTGCTAATTGGTGGGAACGAGAGAGAAGATTTATATCATGTGTTCACTGTATTTCCCAAAGAATGGGGATGGTCCAGGAATGTGGGAATTCAGACCAGAATGATTTTTTTAGAAGAGCTTTTGCACGTTTCAAGTACCAACAATGTTAGATCTTCTATTAAGAATATTTTCTTCCGGTCCAGGTTCAGGCATTGCTGGTGCAGTGTAAATTCCTGCCAGATGAAAGGGAAAGGTTTTCATTTCTTGGTAGTGTTTGGGAGGCCCTAGTGGAAGATTTACAGGACTTTGAGGGAGGGACAACTTTAATCCTGCAAGAGGCCCTTGAAGCCCCTTATAGCATTGGTGGCTCTGGGTGGTCCTTCCGAATCTTTTGTGGCCAGTAGGGTCCTTTGAAACTTTTTTCAGTCAATGCAATTCTTAGAAAACCTACAAAACTTAGAAGAGTGACTATTAGAATATATGGCAAATTCTTGACATATCCTGGGGTTACTAGTATACTGCCTTCATGCTCAAATTTTCCAAGTTATCAGAGCTTCCAATCTGTCAGAAGATGAGAGCCTGCTTTTAAATACATTCTGTGCCAGATACCCAGTTAAAGAAAGGCAGAGGGGTAATTTAAGTAATTGGAAAGTAAATCTAGCAATGGCAGCTGACACTAAAGATTGCTTAGAGCCAATGCCAATGACTGTAATGGATTTGGAAAACAAGATTTTGATATATTGAGAGAAGGGTAAGGGGCTATATTACTGAAGTTGATTGAAAGCGGCAGCATGGAGAGAGAGTTGGTCTCAGGAAGACTTATGTTTAAGTCCCACCTATGATTGGCTATGTGGCCCTATCAAGCTGCTAAGTGTCCTAGCAGCTCTCTAAACTACCAGTTGAAGAGATGGTGCTGGTTTGATTTGGTAGAAATTTTCTCATTCCAAAATTCTCTATACAAATGAAATCACAGGTTTAGTACCTATCTCCCTTTGGAATTATGACCCTTGATAATGAAATGTTTAGTAAAGCATGGTAGCAGATACATACAATCCCTGCTTCCAGAGAGGTTGAGGCTGGTGGATCACTTGAGTTCAGGAGTTCTGAGCTTCAGTAGGATTAACACAGATAGAGGTGTCTGCACTGCATTTGGCACCAATATGATGAACCCCCATGAGAAAAGCGCCATTAGGCTTCCCAAAGAGTGGCTAGTCAGGGCAGATTAGAGCTTCTGGGACCAATCAGTCTTGGGAATCAGGTGTGTGAGTAGTTGCTGTACTTCTAGCCTGGGCCAGGGAGGGAGGCCCAATCTACAAGAAACAAACAAGAAAACAAAAAATGACTGCCTGTTAGAAACCTATAGTTTCTGTTATTCCTCAGAATGAGTCAAGTCAACAAACATTAAGTATCATCTATATACAAGGCATTATATTGACAATGGAAATGCAAAGATAGATACCATATGCATTCTGTTCTCAAGGAATTTATGTCCTCAAGGTGGGAAGGAAAATATATGCATAACTCTGATATGAGGGAGAATGAGATAAGTGGATTAGATAATTTCTAAATTCCCTTCCAACTCTAAATCTATTATATAAGGAGAGATCCAAGAGACATATTATAATAAATTTGAAGAGGAAGAGATTGCCTTCATAAAGGAGATGGTATTTGCAATGGGCCATCAATGAAAGGAGGATAGGAGAATCGTTTTGGAACTGGTGGGTGAGGGGATCCATTCCAATCTTGAGCATTACAATAAGTAAAGACACAGAACCAGTAGAGGACAGAATGGCTAGAATGTGCACTATATTCATTAATATAGGATTTGTGATTTCATCAGCATGCTGAATTCCCTCTAGTCAGTGACCATTTTTGTCTTAGTAGATAAGACCTATTATATGCCTTCAGCAACTGAAGAACTGATAAAATCATAAAGATGTCAAGTTATTAGACCAGGGTTACACAGCCAGGTAAGTATCAAAGGCAATATTTGAACCCAGGCCTTTATATCCCCTATGTACTCCATCCTTACATCCCAGCCTTCTTCTTGCCAGTTGCATTGTTGCTGTAACCTTTGGACCACTAGATCTATGATGACCATATACCTAAGAGAATTTAATGCTCTCAATATTGGAACTCCCACTGTTGGGCTAAGCTGCCCTGAGTAAGATCAAATTCATTATATATCATGCTTCTTGTTTCATAGAGCCACCTACTGGGTCATCTCCATGGCATCTGCTCTGCTGTTTCATGAATACCTCTTATTCCCTTTTCACCTTTTTCTCTGGAGACAATCTAATTAATACTACCATGACTCTTGAGGAAAGGATGTTATTCAACTATAATTGTCCCACTCATCATCCCTCTGACTTTCCAAACAAAAATAATGTTCCCTTGGCCACTGTTCCCTTTCCATATATATTGTCATCTATAGAGGACCAGCTCTATATGGCAGGGGTCCTGAGTGGCGTTTTACGGCGTCGGATTGCTAAGACAGGAAAAGAAACTGAGAACAGCCGAACTAGAGGTTAGCCCATGCTGATCCGATGCTATGGGATTTGGACTTTATTTTATACTGGTTTCAAACAAAGAACACAAAGAAAGAGTAGCAGCTGTGAAGGGGTTACAAATCATACACAATCCATTAAAGTCTAAAAAGTAGAGATATGGGTGCAAGGACAAGGGCCAAATTCCAACCACCAATTAGTAGGGTTTACTTCTGGGAGCAGAAATAAATTTCATGGAGATGTTTACTAATTGCGTTCTGCCTTGATTTACAGATCTGCACCTGGTCAGATAGTCTGGACTAAATTGTCCGGCTCCAGTCTTTATCTAAGTAATATATTTTTTAGGTTTCAGGCTTCTTAATTATCAAGGAGAGAAATTGTCAAGGAGAGGAATTGTTAACTCAGTAGCTGCTGGTCTGGTTAAGGACTCAAAGCTTTCCAATAAGAATGTTGAGAGAATGTGGGGATCTAAAAATGAGTCAAAAGAGGAGCCTCAGATTTTTACCTTAGATGGTCCATTCTATCTGCATCTGACATGTTGTGCAGAAAAATCATACACGCAGTTTTACTTGCCGATGATTTTGTAATGGGATCCAGATAAAACATCTATTACAGACTCTGTTTCTCTAAATGACTCCTAATAGCCTCTTGGAGGGGTCAAGTTGTTTTTGGATTAATCTACCTGCTGGTATCAGAGCTTTTCAGGGCTCAGGTGACCAGGACCAAACACAAAGACTGCCTCAGCCTGGATTGGTCACATAGGGAATCCAGATAACAGGCCCTAAATTTGACCCTATTTCTCCAATTGGCTTTTTACATATAACGGCTTTCAACAGTCATCCCCTATTAAAAAGCTAGTTCCTTGTGGGTAGAAGCTGTCTGGCTTTTGTATTTATATTCTCATTGCTGACCACTAAGTACTTATATTTATATATATATATATATATGTATATATGTNAAATCATACACGCAGTTTTACTTGCCGATGATTTTGTAATGGGATCCAGATAAAACATCTATTACAGACTCTGTTTCTCTAAATGACTCCTAATAGCCTCTTGGAGGGGTCAAGTTGTTTTTGGATTAATCTACCTGCTGGTATCAGAGCTTTTCAGGGCTCAGGTGACCAGGACCAAACACAAAGACTGCCTCAGCCTGGATTGGTCACGTAGGGAATCCAGATAACAGGCCCTAAATTTGACCCTATTTCTCCAATTGGCTTTTTACATATAACGGCTTTCAACAGTCATCCCCTATTAAAAAGCTAGTTCCTTGTGGGTAGAAGCTGTCTGGCTTTTGTATTTATATTCTCATTGCTGACCACTAAGTACTTATATTTATATATATATATATATATGTATATATGTATATATATATATATATATATTACATAAAACCTGGAACTAGTAAAGTGGAGAACAGCAAATTTAAATCAAAATTATCTCATCATACAGGGATAGCAGTGGGGTAGTGAACAAAGTGCTAGGTTTAAAGATTCTGGAATGAATGAATGAAAAGCACCAATGAAGCATGTCCATGTAAGTCTTTCCATGCTTCTCTGTTTTCATCGTATTCGTCATTTCTTATAGCACAGTAAGATTCCATGACATTCATTTCATTTAGTAAGTGCCCGATCAAAGGTGGATCCAAGATGGTGGAGCAGAAGCATGGAAGGCTCAAACCTCTCTGACAATCCTCTCCAACCAACCATAAAATAACACTTCAAAATGAATACTAGAGTGATAGAACCAACAAGAGGATGGAGTGAAGCAATTTTCCTGTGGAAAACCACTTGAAAGATAGGTAGAGAGGGCTTGATTCATAGGTTGAAGAGCACAGCCTGCAGCAAAGCCAGCCCAAAGTGAGGCTGCCAGGCTGCAGCAAAGTGACACCAATGCAAAACAGCAGCAACCCTTTCCTCCCAGTCACCTATTACTCCTGATTCTGAACCTAAGCCAACCCACTCACCTCTTAAAGTTCCAAGCCCTAGTGCAGGCTGGCAGTGAGGCCCAAGTCCTAGCAAAAGGCAGTTGCAGTGCACCTAGCTGATACAAGCCTAGGAAGAAGCCCAGAGTCCCTGCCTCAGTCTGCAGGGAGGAACTGAACCCTAATGCAAAACAGTCCACAGTGTGCCTAGTCTATATAAATCCAGAGTGAGTGCTCTGAGCTCTGAAAATACAGATTAACAACAGAAAGAAAGAAAGAAAGAAAGAAAGAAAGAAAGAAAGAAAGAAAGA
>NC_058136.1:2279186-2294926 GCF_016433145.1 Gracilinanus agilis | reverse complement strand
TCTATCTATCTATCTATCTATCTATCTATCTATCTATCTATCTATCTATCTATCTACCTATCTCTATCTGCCTATCAATCATCTTTAATCATGTATATCTTAACCTATTTACACCGTATACGTGTATAATAGTAGCAGATATGTAGTATTTTATATATACACATTGTAGTAGCAAATAGATCCATTAGGGGTGCTTTTTTTTTTTAAACCCACGTGTTTATTGATACACACTAAAACGGTGTTGGTCTTCTGAGTGTATTTCAGAGCGAACATACTCCCATCTATAGGGCTGCTCTGTGTAGCTGTCTATACACACACCTGTATCCAGTATCCTTGCGTGTTGCCAGCACATAGACCTACTCAGACACAAACGCCCGGTTGCATGTGTCACCGAACTTTTACGTTTTGATCGTGCATAGCAAAATGTCAGGACTGTTTTGAAAATGTCTCATTCTCACTCTAAAAGGACTTTGTACCGCTCCAGTCTCTATAAATTACCCTTGTGTGTTTTTGAAGGAAGTCTGTCCAAGCTGCTCTCCGGAAAGCATGAGTCTGCAGTTCGAGTTGTTGCGTACGCAAGCACGCACACACACACACACAAACATACACACACGCACACATACGAACATGCACACTCAGGATCCTGTTCTTCCCCACCCCTCCAACCCCCCCCCCCCCCCCCCATTCCCCAGCACTGCGGTGATGTAGACTTTCAAATTACTCACTTCAGCTGACAAATCGGTTAGGGAATGAAGAAACAACAGTTCTGTCTGGAAACTTTGGGGACGCGCGTCTCCTTGGTTTTGAACTATTTGTCATCCCATAGATGATTAAACTAGGTACCTGGAGGGAGAAACTTTGGGAAAGTTCATTTCCGGTTTTATTATCTTCAGGGCGCTGGGGGACTGGGGTGGTGGTAGTGTAGTTGCCTGGATGGAAGCAAAAGCAGGACTGCTAGTAGCTACGAAATTAATAAAGTTCCTTTTTTTTTTTTTTTTTTTTTTTTAAAACTGTGTCTCAGGACAGGGGCTGCTGTTCATTTTGCCCTAGTCTGGGGTTGAGGTGGCGTGTGTGCGCCCAAGGCGTGAGGCATTTGGGAAGGGGGAGGAGAACGGGCCCATACTCTATTTGTTGGTCTGGTCTGGGTAGCCATTCATGAATGTGACTTTATTAAAGAGTAGCTGAGTGAACCCGGAGCCCTCTCGGCAAAGGGCTTATTCAGGACGGAGTTGCACAACAGGAAGCCTGGGCGCTTTTTGTTTTGCTTTGTTGTTCTTTCTGATAGGATGGATTAGTTTGGTTGTTGTGACAAAGGACTAGGAAGGGAATCGTGATCCCTCCTCCCCCCAACCTTATCCACCTTCTTCTCAGGCTTGCATTGCACTTTAACTCCCCCACCTGCACCCCAGCCTGAGCTTCCTCAGGTAGCCAAGGTGAGGAGAAGAGCACATGTAGAGAGGGTACATTTGCCCAGCCCCAAGCATACTGGGTTTCAGGGCTACTCTTGGTCAGTCTGGAAATGAGGGAATAAGAGGCGAATTGTCTTAAAAGGGCCCATTCTCCTTGTTCCTCTTCAGCCCTTTTTTCCTTTCAAGTTCTTAGAATAGGCAAGAATTGAGAGACCAGGTTGGATTCAGTCCTGGGAGACCTGGCGTCCTCCACTGGGATCCCTCTCTTTTCTGCCCCATGCTAAGCGGGGTCTGACTTTGCTCATCTCCCCTTTCTCCTTTTGGGCACCCTGTTTGTTCCCCATCCATCCTCTTTTTCCACAGGCTCCAATCCTGAGTTGCAGGACAGTTTCTCTGACCATTCCTGCTTTGCTGGCTGAGAGTTTGCTTTGGCATTCTTCGATTTTATCGTAGCCCCCTTCCTTTTGCTTTGAAGCTCTGAATTTTTTTGTTTCTTCCAAGGTCGAAGAGAGTTTCTCCTCTCATTTCAGGTTGGGAGAGGGGGCCTGGGTGCCTGTTAGAGGAGGGAAGTTCTTGGGCTCCCTCCAGCGGTGAAATTACTTCTAGTTTGTGGGGCTGGAAAAATTAGATAATTTTAGTACCTGAGAACTGAAAGAGTACTTGCACATAATCTAGACTATTCTTCTTGTCTTATGGATGGGGAAACTGAGGCCTAGGGAGTTAAGATAATTTGCCCAGGGTTACTTGGTAAGTGGCCAATTTGGAATTTGAACTCCACTGACTTCTCTTTTCTACTTAAACTCTCCTGATGTTCTTGTCCTTTACCCTAGCCCCATTTTTTTTACAGGCAAGAAAAGGGCTAAGGAGATTATGTGACTTGTTTAATTAGAAGAGGGTGGGTGTCTATAGGGTTCAGAAGTTCTTAGTCAACAGTTTTATTCACTTGATAGAAATGTATTAAATCTCTTCCCAAAAAGCTCAATGTTAGAGACTCTTTAGTAGATATGAAGATGAGAGATACCATAGTGCGATAGAGAGAACTCAGGGCTTGGGAGTTAAAAGATGAGTTTCCAGTTTCCTCTTAGACTTACTGTATGTTTGAACTTTCTCTGTACTTCAGTTTATGTGTTAAATGAGAGGGCTGGACTTGATAACTTCTAAAGTGGCTTTCCTCTCTTTGTCAATGGTCCTGTGACTGGCCTAGGATCTGCCTGTCCTTCTTTGCTCTCATGAAACACCACTTTCCTTCTTTCTATCACCCCCAAAACTGAAGAACAGGTTCTTCCACCTCCATTCTACAAAAATCTCACTTCTCAACCATTTTTAGGAATTTCTGGTCTTATTTCTGGCTCTTCCACAACCTTAGATTAGTAATGATTTCTACTCCAGGAGTCATCTGAATCTCTCCTTTGATTCCTTCCTCTCCCACCCCCTAAGCCTCCCCAAATAGACTTGCCATTTTCCGCAGAGTACTGATAGTTTGGGTCAAAGATACTTACATCTTTAGTTAAATCTTCCTGCTCTTTCCTCTCATTTTCTCTCTTCCTGACTTGTCTAGGTTCTGACTCTCTGAACTTCTTTCTCTATTACCTGTCCTCTTCCTGGCCCTTTGAAGTTACCTTTTATCTGATGTTTCTGGCCCACTAGCATGTAAACCCCTTGAGGACAGGCATTGTCTTTTTTTTGGGGGGGAAGAGGGAATTCTATCCGGGCATACAGTAAATTCTGAACTTTGTATGAGAAGGCTATGTGTGGCTATTAAGTGTCATTGAGAGTTATTCATGGAAAGTTTGGAGACCCTTGGGAAAAGGACAAAATGCACTAAAGAATACTGAAATCAATGAGGAAATGATAGGTCTCTATAGAAAAAGTATAAGCGAGGTTTGATATTAGGTGCTATTTGTAAAAAAAGAAATAATATCTTAGTAAATAAATAAAATAAATATTATAAATTGGTAATATTTCACAAAATAATGTTTGTAAAGTATTTTGTAAATCTTACAGCGCTATTAAAATGCTAATTATTAATATTGTTATTTGTAGCATTGAGAACATTTCACAATAATTTTAAAAATCACTTCTCAAGAGCACTGATTTTTATGTGATTTTATAGATTCATGATGCTGCTCTAGGCTTCTAATACCAAAGTGCAAAGTTCCCCTTGGAAAGGAGAGGGACCTTTAGGGTTACTTTATAGTCTCTATCATTTCTATTCCTCTAGGAGTCCTGGAGAGGAAGGAATATTTGTGTTGTTTCGTTTTTTTGTCTTTGAATTCCTAGCATCTACCATAGTTCCTTATATGTTGCAGGTTCTTAATAGATTAATTCTTAATTAATTCTTGAATTGCATTGTGGCCATTCTAAACATGTTCTTGTTTTATAGTGTTAGTTTCTTGTCCTGGTCTGATTTGGCAGGTACAGAAATTATGAAAACTATTGTTAAATTAATTATTTTTCCCTCCTTGACTTGCTTATGGCTATTTAGAGGAAACATTCTCTCCCTACATCTATCCTGGTAGAGAATTTTTTTTAAAACATTTATTAATATTCCCCTGGTAGAGAATTTAAGGAGACAATATCCAAAGAATATAGATGGTTTTCAGATTTGGGATACATCAAGTTCCTGGGGTATATTTGTTGGGAAGAGATAAATTGTTTTTGAGAAATAGGAAAAACAATTTTTGGATTGGTGGAATCCATAAGGCAGGACTGATTCCCTCTAGACCAGTGATGGGCAAACTACAGCCTGCAGGCCAGATGCGGCCCTTCTCCTTCATAATCTTTCAGTCATTAATAGGGCTTAGTATCACAAAAAATACAAGAATTTTGTAAAATGTATCATTGTTATTTTTTAATAAATTATATTGGCCCACCTAAAGTTTTTTTCCTTTCCTTTGGCCCCCTCTTTAAAAAGTTTGCCTGTCACTGCTGTAGACCAAATGGGGATGGTAGGGCAGGAGACAGATCATGGGGACAAATGTCCAGCTGCTTTCTCTTACTGGTGTTCCTTTACCAGCCTCAGATTAGAGTTCAGATATATTGATCCTTCTTTCTTTGTTTTACTGTTGTTGTTAGTATGGTATATTGGAAAGAATACATTTTGGAGTTGGAGGCACCAGGTTTGAATTAATTTACTGTTTATTGCCCATGTCTCTCTTCTAGGCCTCAGATTCCTCATCAATTAAATGTGGTATTTGACTGTTATCTCAGTTCTATTGTAGTTCTAAACCCTATCAACTGAATTAAGGAAACCTTTTTTTTTTTTTTCTTTCTCTGCTCTCTTTTTGCAGTTTTTTCTTTATATCCTATCAGTCTGGTTTCTATTCCTTTCATCAATTTAGATCACAGTCTTTCATTTTTGGAGGTCTTCATGGCCTCCTTACCTGACATGGTGGCCAGCCTCCTGGTGGTGGGCTCCTCTGAACACAGCTAGACCTATTCTTGGTCAGTTCTTAGTCACTGGGACAATTCTCTCCAGCTACTTCCTCTTTTTACTCCAAATCTCCCAAATTAGGCTTATCTTTTTCCTCAAGAGTACTGGCAGTACAATTCTATCTTGGTAGAAACTACCAGAATTGCTCATGTATTGGCTTAGCCTTTATAGGTCTAGGATCATGTCTATGCTTTGTTGCAATCTCAAAGTAAGGCTTCGGTGGAAAAATAACAAATATCTGTGGCACTTTGATCTCCTTTTTGTCCCCTTCATTTTGTAGCCTCTATTATATTCATCTGTATTAACATCAAAGAAAAGGAAAGGACCTTAAAGGTCCTATAGTCCAACACCTTGATGTTATAGTTATGGAAAGTGAGACTTCCCTGGAGTGTTGTTATTTGTTCAAGGTCACATAGGTAATAACCATCAAAGGGAAGATTTGAGCCCATGTCCTCTGACTAAATCTAAGCTTCTTTCCACTTCATGATACCTGTGTAACCTTGGACAGAACTATAGTTCTTCCTATGGTACCAGAGGGTTTATATTTTGTCTTTATATCTTCAATACTTCATATGATGCTTTGTACAGAGCATGCATTTTGTAAGCATTTGTTCCATTGAATTACTTGAATGATGAAAATCAATATGACATTAATTATATATGTGAACTCATATAAAACATATATCCATTTTAACCAGGTTGCAAAAGAAAGCACACACACAGATGCACATGCACAAACCCAAGAAAAATAAAGTCAAAAAAGGATGCTTCAATCTACATTCAGAGTTCAATAGTTCTATCTCTGGAGGTGAATAGTCATTTTTAGCACAGGTTCATTGGAATTGTTTTAGTTCATTAACTTGATCAGAGTAGCTAAGTGTTTTTTTTTTTTCACTATTTAAAATTTTTTATTTAGGCTCTCAGATTACAAGTCAATACAATTTTTAGAAACTGTTTTCTGACATTTTGCAATCCACTTTCTTTCCTTCCCTCTCATCCCTTCTTTCTCCCCCAAAAGGCAAGAAATATGATATAGGTTGTACATATGTTATCATACAATGTATATTTCCATGTTCATCATATTGGGAAACAAAACATGCTTACACTACTTGCTTACACTAGAGAAATGGAGGAAATAAAGTGAAGAATTGTATACTACAGTCTGCATTCATACTCTGTCACTTCTTTCTATGGATAACCCCAAGTCTTTCACAGTTGATCAGAATTATAATCTTGCTATTACTGTATTCAATGTTCTCCCGGTTCTGCTCACTTCATTTTGCATCTGTTTATGTAAATCTTCTCAGTTTTATCTGAAACCATCCTGCTCACCATTTCTTATAGCACAATAGTATTCCATCACAATCCCATGCCACCCTGTGCTTCATTTTAAACATTTTTATATGTGCTATGTGCAGAGACAGAGGATTGACAGTTATGCTTATTAGAGTTGAAGATGATACAAAGCCAGGAGAGATATTTAACATGTTGGGTGGTTGGGTGAGAGAATCAAGTTGTAGAAGTAAGACAGACTATACTTTTGGGCCAAATCTAATAAGATGAACTTCATTATGGAAAACTGTAAAATTTATTACTTTAAAAAGATCAATAAATGGAAGATCAGGGAAGACTGGCTAGATAGAAGTTTGTTTGAAAAAGACCAGGGGAATGGAGTGGATCACAAACTCAAAAGGAGCCAATAGTTGTGTGACAGGCAAAGAAGTGAATATAAACTTAAGCTGAAATCAAAGAGGGAAAGTGTTTAGGAGTAGGGTAATGATAGTTCCACTCCTCTTTGCCCTGATCAGATCATATATGGAATATAGTTTCCTTTTCTGAAGACCTCATCTTAAGACAGACATCAATAAGCTATGCAGTGGTTCTCAAACTTTTTTGGCCTATGGTCCCCTTTCCAGAAAAAATATTATTTAGCCCCCTGGAAATTAATTTTTAAAAAAAATTAATAGCAACTAATAGGAAAGATAAATGCACATGTGGCCATCACCACCCCCCTGGATCGCTGCAGCACCCATCAGGGGGTGGTAGTGCCCACTTTGGGAATCACTGCTATACAGCATTCAAAGGAGGGCAAGCAGAATGATGAAAGAACTTGAGATCATGTCATGTAAAGGTAAGATGAAGCAACTTATAAAGGGATAAGAGATTACTTGGGGAGTACATAATCACTTTTTGAAAATTATTTGAAGGATTGCAACAGGAAAGCAGAATACATTTATTCCATTGAGTTGTAAAGGATTGAACTAGGACAGTGGTTCCCAAACTTTTTTGACCTACCACCCCCTTTCCAGAAAAAATACTACTTAGCCCCCTAGAAATTAATTTTTTTTAGATTTTAATAGCAATTAATAGGAAAGATAAATGTACCTATGGCCATCACTGCTCTCCTGGATTGCTGCAGCACCCACAAGGGGGCAGTGGTGCCCACTTTGGAATTACTGAACTAGGAGGAAGAGGCTGAAGTAATAGGGAAGTAAACCCATACAACTGTCAAATTGATATTTCTGAAGCACAGATTTGACTTTGTTACTCTGCTGTTCAAGAATTTTCAGAGGCTCCTTATTGCCTCTAGAATAAAATAAAAACTGCTCTCTTCAGCATTTAAAACCATTTACAGTCTATTTCCAGCCTAACTTTTCAGACTGATGACATATTACTTCTTTGCATTTTCAGCCAAATAGGTCTTCTTGATGTTTGTCACACAGAACTTCTGTCTCTTGCAACTTTGCCTTTACACAATTCTCCAGGGCTGAAATATTTTCCCTTCTCACCTCCAACTCTATGAACTTTTAACGCAAATGCTCAGCTCAAGTGGCTCTTCCCTCTACCTTACTTAGGAATTTTTTCATGTTTTTTCTAGTTTAGCATCTTTCTCCCTAGAATTTTATTTTGTACATTTTTAATATCTAATTATGTGGGCACATGCTGTCTGATACAAGTAAAAATGTAAACCCTTTGAGATTAGGAACTCTTGTTTTTATCTTTGTCTCTGTATTCCCAGAAACTAAAACAGTGCCTGGCACAGAGTAGGCACTTAATAAATGTTTATTGACTTGAACTAATATAAGAAAAAACTTCCTAACCTTGAAGGAGTTTCTGACCAAAAAAGGTCCATTCCAAACAGAAATGAGCTGCCTAAGGGGGTAGTGAGCTCCTCTGAATAAAGGTCCTCAAGCAAAGGTTGAAGGACCATTTCTTGGAATGTTTTAGGATGGATTCTTGTTTGGGTAAAGGTTAATTTTAATGACCTCTGAAGTTCCTTCCATTCCTCATATTTTGTGATTCTATGAGATGAAATACATAAAAATGAAAAAGATTTAGGAACTGAGAAAGTAGCATGAAAAGTACAACTATAATAATGAAAAAAAGTATTGAGTTACTGCAAAGCATGTGTAGAATATGTGAAAGTACTATTTTAGGTGTTGGTCTTATAAAAAGTAATTATAATTAGCTTTCAAAGATAAACTCAAGTTCCATTTTTCTATCAAACATTCTCGATACAAGTTCACAAATTAATGAATAAATAATTGATTGAATGAATTGAATTCAATGTACTCTTTAATTAATAATTGAATGAATGAATGAGCTCTGGATAAGCTCTATCTCTTCCTCATGACCATTATCTCTATTGGTTCTTGCATTAATATTTCAAAGATTCGTCTTTTTGCGTGTGAGTTAAACTAATTTCACTTATGCAGACCATAGCCCTTGGTGATTTAGAAAGTAGGTTAAAATAGATATTACAGCTCAAGAGTTTAACACCCGGTAAACTACCTTGTGTAGACAGTGGACCTTTGGAAACTTATTTATGTGTCTAAAGGGAACAAACATATAGACCATCTTTGGGTCCATGACTGAACCCTTTCCAGGTTGTTGAGAAGGGAAAGAGGAATGGTATTAGCATTTGTCTATCACTTACTATGTGCCAGGCACTGTGCTAAGTACTTTACACAAACATGATCTCTTTGATTTGGCAGTGACATAACTTGTATACTAATACTGCTTGTATACTAATACTGTCTTTGAAAACCTAGCTCCCCCAACAGTCTGATGAAGGGACATTGGAAAAAGACCTCAGTGGTTACTCAGCTCATCTTGGAGATCATTTACCAACCTAAGAAAGACTTGTTATTCATTTGTTTTCAGTTGTGACAGAGTCTTTGTGACCTCATTTGGAGCTTTCTTGGCAAGATACTGGAGATATGGTTTGCCATTTCCTTCTCCAGCTCATTTACAGATGAGGAAACTGTGGCAAACAGGGTTAAATGACTTGCCCACAGTCACACAGCTAGTAAATGTCTAAGGCCAGATTTGAACTTTGAATTATCAGGGTAATACTCTTCAGTGATCTTCATAGCTGCTCCATGAGAAAGATAGTTGAGTGCAATTCTGCTTGATTTAAATGAGCTATGTTGGATTCTTGTGGTAGCTTTTTAGGTGGATGGCCTTCATTTGTACAGCAAGATCAAACTAGAATAGAATCACCAAGAGTTTTGAGTGCTATTATTTCTGTGAAATTTTCCATTTTGAAGAAAAAGAATAGATTTGAAAAGTTTGTGTAATAGGAGATATTTATTAAGTAATAACGTAAATTCACAAACTGTAGAATCCATTTTAATATTTTATACAAGTAGCTCTTGGAAATACTGCATAGCAGTATACATTGGAATAAAAGTGTGATATGTGTGGAGGAGTGGGGAGGGAGGGGCAAAGGATCATAGCAACTTAGTGATGGAAAGTACCTTAAAACTCATTTATTCCCATACTTCTTTTTATAGATGAGGAAGGTGAGTTCCAGAGAGTTTTATGTTTCTCTTTGGGACCCAAACTAGATGATTTGTATGCATAATGGCTGTCAAGGAGACATTACAGTTTGATTGATTTGTAAAAGAAGAACTTCATGATGTCATTCTTTTTGGTTAGTCTTCGGGAATTCGTAGTGGTAATGATAATAATAGCTAACATTTATATAGCACTTTGAGGTTTATACTTTAAAAACATTTCGGTTTATTCTCACAGTCACCTTGGGAAGTAAGTGTTATTATTATTCCCAGTTTATGGTTGAAGAAACTGAGGCAGACAGAGGTTAAGTGATTTGCCTAGCCAGAGTCACACAGCTAATAAAAGTCTGAGGTTAGGTTTGAACTCAGGTCTTCCTGACCACAGGTCTAGTCACTAGGTCCAATTCATACTGCAGTATTGTCCATGGGCAGGTAGAGTCAGAGAATATGCAGAATAAGACTAAGCCATGCTCATTAAAGAACTTTGTGAATTTTTTGACTATATCATTATTCCTGAGGTGTAAAAGTGGCATTTCTCTGTTATTTTAGGCATGCTAAATACCGCACACCACAACCAGAGGCCACAGATATGCAGGAATTCTTGTTATTCCTACGTGTGAAGGAATGGATTAATGTTTTCCCAACCCTTCTCAGCATGACCAATAGATTCCAATTCTGTCTGTGACTTGACTGAGAGTAGATGAGTCACCTAGAGTTTTTTTGAATAAATATGTTGTCATGTTGGTTAGGGACGTACTCATTGTTATGGAGTTTCATACCTCCGCAGGCATGTCAGCAAACAAAAACAGTCTTTCTTGCTCACAGGCTCCAGGTTTGGAGAAGTCATTTGAGAAATGGGCAAATTGCTCACTTTAAAGCAATTCTTACACATCAGGATATAAATATTCATTTGCACTTAACACCGAACTGGAAAGTTTAAGCTGTGAGAGCAACACTTTAGCATATTTATGTTTAAGAACTTGATAAGTGGTTTGATTTTTTGAAAAAATCTTCTTGAAGTAGATCCACTTTTACTCCTTTCTTAAAGTTGCTGCAATCTGTAATCTTGCCAGCTGTCATTCATGTGGGTTGCTGCAATGATTTATATGAGACAAATGGACAAGAATGCCCTTTTCATTTCATTTGCTGTATTTTATTACCTGTGTACCTCCTGGGGTAAGAATAGTTGAGTTAAAAAAATTCAAGCAAAGAACCCCACCACCATCACCACCAAAAATCCCCTTAAAACAAAATTATGGTCAGTTATTTTGAATATTTTTGTAAAGGCAAATTATTTTTACAGTTCTTTTCCAAGGAAGAAAACTGTGTCTTAAACAAGCTATTGACATGCAGAGTTGTTCACTTTGCCATTCAGGTAATGAATGCAGCAGTGACATCATTGGGAATGTGTTCATTTTTCCATTTCAAATTCCCTTTTTCAAACTCTAATGGGTAGCATATTAAAAGCACTCTTTGAAAGACTTCAATCTTAAGACAGTTAAATGTATTAACCTCTTTTTCTTTCACTCTGAGCTTGGTATCTTGTGTGATTATTAATTCATATTATTATGCGTTACTGAATACCAAAGTCTTTGGGGACGGGATGTAAGAGAAAAGTTTTAAAAGCTCCTGTTTTTCTTCATGACATCTGCCTACAATGGAATATCTTCTGACCAATTTTTGGTGCTATAGTTGAGAGGATATACTCTGATGCAGAGTCCAAGATGGATAATGGTGATCTTGGTCAGTCTTTGAGAAAATGGATGATTTCTTATCCCATTGGATGGAGCCATTTGACGGGGATAATGAGGGGAGCTTAGCAAGAAGATTCATATGCACAGGAAATTTGAGGATATTTAGATAATTTTATGTAGAGGGAGGCAAAAAGGGCTTCTCCTCTGTCCCTCTTGTGCTTTTTCTCTGTAGCATCAGGTACTAAAAAAATCAGGTCATTCTCTTGTAGGTGCCTTCCAGGAATGGGGCAAGGAAGGTTATACTTGGAGAATGTCGTCTAGTAATGTTAAATTACAGTATACACAAAACTACTGTTTAAAAACTGATTTTGCATACATTGCATACATTTCATCCTTACAACAACTCTAGGAGGCAGGTATTTTTATCCACATTTGAGAGATGAAGAAACTGAGGCCCAGGGAGGAACTACTGCAGTTATTTTGTGGTACACTTTGGATAAGAACACATTTCTTCTAACCCTTCTTCCAGAGTTATTTCTACTGCATCCTGATGTCTCACTACATTAAGCCATCTCTACATCCTGAAGCATGCTTTTCATCCTAAATCATTCAATCACTGAGTCTTACTCAAAGCACACTTACTGAGCACCTACTTTGTCCAAGATCTGATAGAGAATGAATTTGGTGGTGAGACTGTATCATTTAGCTACTTTTTTAGAATTTAAAAACAGAAAATGACTATTTAAGACTAGACACTTCTTTCATCAAGCAGAAAGTGGAAGACTAAATTTGCGATGAGACTATCTCTCTGTTTAGGTACATACCGAGGAGTGAACATAAAGAAGAGGTCACTCTTAGAAGTATCTAAGCATATAATGCTATGCAACAAACATAATAAATATTCTTGGAAGGGGTGCCAGGGTTCAAGAGGTAAAACCTGCTTTCTACTTATGTTGCAGTGATTTTTTAAAAATGATTTTAATCTTGAATGTTATTTATGATTTCCAAGTCCCTATACCTGGTGAATTGTTGGGTTATATTACCAGGTACTGATAAGACAATGAGTAAGAGGAAATTAAAATGGTGTGCTATATAATTGTCACTAAGGGGACAACACTAAGGAGAGTTATAACTACTCCACACGGAAAACGTGACGAATGTTATGTGAATGTACTGAAGTAGGCAAAATGAATTTTATGGAGAGTTTTAATTCTTCAACACTATCCCAACCCAATATTTTCCAGGTTTCAAATATTTCTATTTTACCTGTAGTTGCTTGGCATAGAATGGTACTTTATAGATACTAACTTGAGGCCCCAAAAGGTAATGTCACATTTTGGAGACATTTTATTTTTCTAAGTATTAATTGGAATTTTCCAGCCAGAAGCATTAATTCCTCAAATGTGTTGGTAATTTAGTCATTTTTTATGGTTTTCCATATTTTTCTTTTTTTTAAAGGAAAAAGGAGTTGGCTAACAACATTTGTGTCCTTTTTCCTTTCACTTTAAAAGAAATAAAGAAAAAGAAGCTCCTTAGATCAAAAATACTAAACATTTATGGAGAGAATATGTAGAAATGTCTTCAGGAAAAAAAAGTGTATTAAAGAGTCACACAAGTCAGGGAATACCATAATTCCAAAGTAAGCACTAGAGGAAGAAATAGCAAATGACTTCTAGAGAATAGCCTTTAGAAACATTTTCTTTAAGGATTTCAGTGTAAATAGGCACTCCCAGGTAGCACAGTCCCCCAATTTAGAACTTGGTTCTAGGTTTTCTTCCTGATTCCCCCCTCCCCTTTTAATGTAAAAAAAAGTTCAAAATGGAAGGATTTTTTTGATGGGGTTGGGATTCCACCCCCCTTCCTAAACTGTGCTCTGGGGATTTCATTGCATAAATCAATGTTTCTAACTGGTAGGCTTTCATAGGATCTTTGTGATATCTTTTTTGACTCGTCATTGAAAGAAGTTAGAAAAGGAGAAGGGAAGAACTATTAGCATTTTGTTTTTTCTCAGTGGAAATGCAAACTTTGAAAGGAAGCCTCTTTTAGTTTCACTGTTAGGGAGAACAGGATCTCCTTGAGTAAAATCTGCACAACAGATTCTTTTAGGGTGCAGTGCATGGTCCAATGGGAAGAACCTTGGATTTTGGAATAAAGGAATGTGGGTGCTGAATTCTGCCTTTGCCTTTTACTACTAGCTTCAGTTTTCTTTTCTGTAAAATCAGGGGATTTTGACTGGTAGATTTTCAATATTCTAATTTGATATTCTTTTCAACTGTAAAGTTGTGAGTCAGCAGTCCCTTGAATGGGATTTTGGGAAAGCTGGGGATATTTCAGTATCACTAGAATCTCTAAGCATTGGACCATTGGAGTGTGCAAATACATAAAATATCTTGTTGAACAAAAACCTGAAGGATTAACATTAGTAAATTAAACTTTGTAAAGATGGACTTTATAATACATAGACCCATAATATTACTAGTATTCATTTAGAGAAAGAGCATGATGTCTGACCAATACATCTCTCCTGTAATAACCTCCTGTTTCCACATGTTTGCACTTTCCTCTTGTTAAAATTACAGACAAGAATAGTTTTGATTTATTGGTGACATCTAATATAGCTGTGTTTATATTGTTGCCAATAAAATGATTTACATGATTGGTTTTTGTTTATACAATCTTTTCTGGGGAGTCAGTCACCTGTGTTAGGACAAGGTACATTCTGCTTTATTAAAATGAACCCTTGGGATCTAAGAACATTCAGCTCTATCTGTCCTTGATTGAATTGCAAAATATGCTTCACCCTGCAGCCGGGCATGAGAATAAATTATATTGACCATCAATAGGCTTTCTCATTTATATTCTCTTGGCTATAAAATATTTAACAATGAAAACAATTAGGAAAAGACATTAGTTACATTAGTAACCAAGGTAGAAGCATTCTAATTTCGAAAAGATCATTTTCATGTAATTCTAAAATTCTTAACTAAGAAGGAAACTACATATTTGTGTATATGTATACATAAATATACATGTATACAAATAAGAGTCAATATAGAATTCAGGTTTGCCTTTTAGGCACTTTCCTCTCTGGCAAAGAGGTAAAATCATTCTCCTTTCTGACCTTTATATTAATGCTGAGTTATCTGTGCATGGTGATAGCTACTCTGCAAAGACTTTACAGCAAGAGGAATGGAAAATGCAACAAAGACTAAATGTAGCCTAAGGAAATTAAATGATGTATGAAAATTAATAATTAACTGGCTCATCAAATGAATGATGACTCTAAATGAGTCTATTAATGTTATTTGCCAAGAAACAGCTTTTGACTTCAGGTGGACATGATAGGACCTAGGCTTTTTGGAATGGTTTCTTGTTCCTGATTTGGTTAGCATTGTTCTTTCATTTTTCATTTGCTTCAGTAAAACATCATGGAATTAGCATGGTCAAACACAGAACTGGGAGTCAGAACTTCTGAGTTCTAATCCTATTTCCCCCTGGAAATGCTTGAAGTTGATCCAGCTTCTCCACACCCCTAATTTCTTCCTTTGCTAGTGGGATTCTGTAGGAGAGAGCCCTGGTCTTGGAGGCAGAGGTTTGGGATTTAAATTTGGGTTCAAATCTTAGGGCAAATGGCCACTTATCCTTCTCTGGGTCTTATCTTCCTCATAGTTCATAAAATTAAATGATCTTTATGTAACATAAAGATAGAAATCTTAGAAGAACTATGGTGATTTTCAGAATGTACAAGTGCTGGGAAAGAAGGAAATACTATTAAATATGCAGTGGGTCAGTCAGTATGCATTTATTAAACTCTTTTTATGAGTCAGGCACTGTGCTAAGCATTGAGGATACAAAAAGAGCCTAAAGTCAGTCCTTGTTTAAAGGAGTTTGAAATCTAATGGGGGAAGAAAATATTTTAGCCCATATGATGTTTAAACTTCTTCTCATATTGTTTGGGACTTTTAAAAGAGCAATGTCACCATGTGAAATAATAGAGTTCTGAAAAAAAATGTATCCCAAATATATGACCAAAATTTACACTCTGATGTCACATACTCATCTCTTTCTACCCTTCTTCTCCCAATCTTGTGCATGTTTGCTGAAAGCACTGGCTCAGAATTCCATAAGGAAGAAAAAAAGAGCTAAGAAAAATTTCAACATATGGAAAACTTTTATCCATGCATTTTAAAGTGTTTAATCCTTTTAATTTACCAGTTATATATATGCATATATATTTATATACCAGTTTTATATGTGCTTTTCTTTTCTTCTTCTTCCTCCTTTTTCTTTCTTTCTTTTCTTCTTTCTTTTCTTCTTTCTTTTCTTCTTTCTTTCTTTCTTTCTTTCTTTCTTTCTTTCTTTCTTTCTTTCTTTCTTTCTTTCTTTCTTTCTTTCTTTCTTTCTT
>NC_058136.1:2259447-2278686 GCF_016433145.1 Gracilinanus agilis | reverse complement strand
TAATACACACACACACACACACACACACACACACACACACACACACACAGAATAGATGGAAGATAACCTCTGGCATGTGGGAAGATCAGGAAAGGCCTAATGTACAAGGAAATTTTTGAGCTGAGACTTGAAGAGGGATTTTAGGAGGAAGAAATGAGGAGATGTCAAATGAATTTTCTCATTGATAGGCTTGTTAATGCCAATAAGGTAGAAAGAAGTGGCAGACTCTGACTCAAAGGGTAGCATCTTTCAGCAGCAGTTGTTGGGGAATACTTCTTTCATAATTCAGCAATAAATATTTATGCATTACATAAAGCAAAAGGGAAAAAAGGTGGTTACTCGTTAAAATGCAAGTGGCCATACAAGGAAAAAGATAGTTTGATTAATTTTAAGGGGAATGTATGTTATTTGCTATCAGAGATGCATAAGGGAACTTTCTTGTTAGTATAGTTAGTCTCACTAAATCAAAGGGAAATACCTCTCAGGCTAGATAAGGGAAGGGGACATTCAAATGACTATGAAATTCTTCTTTACCAATTAAATCTTTTTGTACCAATTAGAAAAGGAAAGAAGACACTGAAGGAAATTTACTGCTGCAGCTGGTCCTGCAGACCACGCAGGGATCAAATACAGCAAAAAGGCTAATATAGAACAAGATGGAATTGGTTATTTTCTCCCCAAAATTTATTTTCAACAGAAGGAAAGCATGCTTAGGCATGGAGGACAGCCAATGCAAAGGCACAGAGACTAGAAATGTAATATTGTGGATGACAATGGTAAACAAGCCAAGATCATTCACTTATAGAGCACATGGTGGTGGAGAAGTGGAAGACTGGAAAGGCAGTAGGAGTTCAGGCTATGGAGAGCTTTAAATGTCTAAGATTCTCAAAATTCTGAAATCTCTCTGCCCTGTTCTAACCTCTCTGCTGATATTCAAGTGCACATCTCCAATTGTCTTTCAGATATCTCAAACCCAACATGTCTGAAACAGAGCTCATTGTCTTCCCCTCTAAATCCTCCTCCACCCCCTACCTTCTGTGTTAGTTAAAATCACTTGGAAATATTGAACCTCAAGATATGTAGTATCTTACAAACTTCCTGTGGACATGTGGGGAACTTTGAAACTACATTCCCCGTGATCCAATGGGTTTCCGGTTTCTGACAACAGGAACCAACGTATAGCGCAGCTTAAATTCGGAGGTCGGGCTTGAGACAAGCTCTTTTGGCTACTTAGCGAGGATGGGCACTGGCAGTAACTTTGAAGAACTTTTACTAGGCACGTGGTCTTACATATGTTTTTTTTTATCAACATGGCCATGGCAATTAAAATATTAATTTCTCTAGTAATATCAGCCTTTATCATTTTTAATCATTACACTTCCCTGTTATTTTTATAGAAGGCAATGCCATGCTCTCAGTCCCTCAGAATTATATTCTAGCAGTTATCCTGAACTCCTCCTTTCCTCTCACCCCTCATATCCAAGCTGTCCATTTTACCTCTGTAACTTCTCTTCACTAGCCCCATCTCTCCTCTAACACTGAACCCAGCCTGGTACAGACCCTTATCACTTCACACCTAGAATATTAGTGTAATAGCCTGTTGGGGATTCTGTTTGTCTCCAGTCTGTCCATTCAGCCACCAAAGTGATTTTCCTAAAGGGCTTGTCCAGTCTTATCACTGCCCTTCTAAATAAACTTCAGTAGCTATCTATTGCTACAGGATCAGCCACAAAATTTCCTTTGGTTCAAAGTCCTTCATAACCTAGCCCCTCCTATATTTCTGGTTTTCTAATACCTCACTCCCCCCATCATGGACTCTTCCATCCAAAGACATTGGCCTTCTGCTGTTCTACATACAAGATACTCCAAGTCAACTCCTGCCATTTTTTCTGACTATCTCCCATGCCTGAAATGCCTTCCCTTTTCAACTCTTAACTAATGACTTCCCTAGATCCTTAAAATCTAATTAAAATATCATATTTTAAAGGAAGGCTTTCCCTACCCCCTCTTAATTCTAGTGCTTTCTCTCTTAGTTATTTCCTATTTTATTTCTATCATTTCCCATTACCCTGTATATAACTCATTTTGTATATTGTATATTGTCTCCTCCCTTATATTGTAAATTCCTTGAGGGCAGTCTTTTGCTTCTTTTTGTATTCCCAATGCCTGGTATATAATAGGTACTTAATGTTTATTGAATGATGTCAAACAAAGTAATTTATATCTACTGTTGGTGGCATTAGGGAATTAATGAAGTTTATTAGATTAAAAGAGTAACACAGACTTATGCTTTAGCAAAATTACTTTAGCAACTATGTGGGGAATAGACTGGAGTCGGGAGAGATTTCAGGCAGAGAGAACAATTAGTTATTTCATTAGTGTAGGTGAGAAGTGATGAGTTAATGAAGCAGCTGTATGTAAAGAAAAGATGTACATGATATTCTTTGTGCAAGTAGAAATATTAGCACCTAGCAATGTATTGCATATATAGGGTGAGAGTAAGGAATCAAAGATGATACCAAGGTTGAGAATTTGGGTAACTAGGAGAATGGTGGTACCCTTAATAGTATTAAGTTCCAAAGAGGTAGGTTTGGAAGGAAGAAATGAATTCTATTTTGGACATACTGAGTTTGAGATATCTATAGAAAATTTGAAATGCCTAATAAAAATCACTTGAGTGATTTGAAATTGTAGCTGAGGAAAGATGAGATAGAGGTAAATATATAAACCTAGGTATTTAAAGATTTTAACCACAAAGGGTAGGGAGGTAACAAGGATGGTAGCATCAAGTGAGTTTTTTTATTAAGGATTCAGGGATACATGGGTATGTTTGTAGGTAGAAAGAACCAGGGGACAGGAAGAGACTGAAGAATAAAGAGAGAGAGCAGAAATGATAGCTAGAGGAGAGGATATTAATTTAGAGATCAATGTTAGTCTGAAATAAAGAGAAAATAATTTTATCACATGCTTTTAATCTAACAAACACAGACATTTTCTTAGTAAATGAAGGAAAAAGATATGTGAGGAAATGTAGAAAAATGATCCCAATTATATCTTCTTTCTATGATGTCTTCCTATCTTGACCCCACGACAGTCTGCAAGGATGAGAGCTTTCAAGCCTCAAGACATTCATCTTCTACATAAATATCAACACCCTCATTTTTAGGCTATTTTTACTTTGAGACAACAGAATAAGTGAAGATAGAGTTCACTGTGAGCCTATGTTTCTCAACTCTTAAAATGTTTCAAATTCTTTTTGCTCATAGCACAGTATCATTTTTTGTTAAAAAAAAAAAAAAAAAAGAACTAGGGCACATTGAATATTTAAGTTGACAACTGTGCATGTGATTACAAGCAAACATTCCATACAACTTACAGTCCACTCTAAGAATCACTGATGGTGGCAACAAATTGAAATGAATTATACTGTAGCATTATATCATTTTAAGAATATCTACTAGGCAGAAGATATATGTAGCACACAAAATAAAAACTAAGATTAAGAGAAGTCGAACTAGCAAAGAATCAGTGATAGAAAAGATGACTGCTAAATTAAAAAAGGAATGGTAGGTCAGGAAACAGAAAATGTCGCATTTCTCCTCCCTTGTAAGATGGCAAATTGCAAAGAAAATTAAGTACTAGTTCTGGTGAATTCTTATATTGTCTTCTTTTTTAAAAAAACTTTACTTTCACTCTTAGAAACAATACTAAGTATTGGCTCCAAGGTAGAAGAGCAATAAAAAGTCTAGGCCTGTGTTGGTGAACCTATGGAATGCATGCCAAAAGGGGCTGCTCCCCTAACCCTCTTCACACACACCTGAGAACATTTCTTTTATCACCCATCCCTCTGCCCAGCAGTCCAAAGGGAGCATTTCCTCCCTCCCCTGTCTTAGGGTAAGGCATGGGGCTCGTAGGGAGCTCACATGTGGAGTGAGGGTTGCAGTTTGGGCACTCAATCTCTAAAAGGTTCATCATCACTGGTCTAGGCAATGGAGGTTAAGTGACTTGCCCAGGGTCACACATCTAGGAAGTATCTGTGGCCAAATTTGAACTCAGGACTTCCCATCTCCAGGCCTGGCTCTCTATCCACTGAATCACTTAGCTCTTCTATCACTATATTCTCTTCTAAGAAACCCTCATATCTCCTTTTATTGTGCAAGTAAGAGGAACAATACCTGAAATAAATTTAAAAGATTTTAAGCTTTTAAATTACTTATCTCTTATATTACTATACTTAAATCCCCTATACCAGTTTCTTAAATTCTTAAATTAGCAAGTATTATTTTCAATCATACCACAGACTGAGACTTTAAAAAATGTTTTAAAATATCAATGGTCCATTAAAAGTACCTTTAATTTAATGCTAATTTGCATCTATATTTCTTAGTCTGGAATTCTGGGAAGTAAAAATAATTAAAACTGATATACTAAAACTTGGAGTAAGTTCATAACTACTTAAGCAATGAGGCATCCTCACTCTGAATCTAAAATTAGATGACAAAATATGGAAAAAAAGGAAAAATATGTCAAATAGAATTATAGAAAACTGTAAGCAGAACTGCTAATAAGTAACATAAATTATTTTTGACTTAGAGCTTGAAGCAATTTACTTACAAGTCAGTATTTTCTGGAGAACAGCCACACAGATCTGTTAAAATATAACAAATTGCCATCTTTCAGTAATTTGTTATAGACCACACATATTAAAAAATTCAATCATGAACTTAATATGAGAATTTCTGTATTCAGAAAAAAGAACCCATAAAAAGAAGATTCTGTATGATCTCAAAAATCTTTACTATATACACAACGTGGTTTCTAAAAATATACATTAGATTTAACAACAGTAGTACCACAATTACTCTGCTTGTGTGTTCTTTCCTGAATTTACTGAAGCTCTCCTTTTCATTTTAAGAGCAATGACATTCACTTTTTTATGTCAATATCAGTACACATCTACTCCCCATCATTTCTGCCCTCTCAAATAAAAGTCCTCCCTTAGAGTAAGTACAGTCAAATGAACAAACAAAAAAATTCTCAAATCATCCATGTCTAAAAATGCCTCATTTTGTACCCCTATTTAGTCCATCTCTCTGCCAAGGGTTTGGAATCACGATTCACCATTAGCCTTCTGGAATCCTGATTTGTCACTGGGATCAGAGTGCCCACGTTTTACAGATACTTCAATTTGTTTCTAGTTCTTTGTTACAACAAAAAGTGCTGTTATAAATGTTTTAGGTCTTTTTCCATTTTTTGTTATCTTTATCAATCTACTGAATAGAAAGAACTTTGGAGTTGTTTTTAAGTTCACTTTCTCTTATTATCAATGATTTGAAGTTTTTCTTCATAAAGCTATTGATAGCTTGAACTTCATTTGAGTAATGCTAGTTCGAATCCTTTAAAAGTGAAATGTATGGCTCTTGCTATGTATCTTGGCTATCCAATCTATACCAGAGAATTTCGCTACGAAGTTACTGTTCAGTTAAATATCTTTTAAAACTCTAAATGTATTTGGTTTGTGCAAAAAACTCAATTTTATGTAATCAGAAAAGCCATCTCATCTTTTATGATATCTTTATTTCTTATTTGGTCAAGAAGTTGGCCCCTATCTATTGTTATAAAAACGACCTTCCTTTCTCATCTACCTTGTTTACATCAAGATCTAATAGTTATAGATCAGGTAACTATTTGGAGTTTATTGTGCTACATGGTGGGACGTAACTGTCTAAATCTAATTTCTGCCAACTAATTTACAAATATCGTAGCTATTTTTTGCTGAAAAGCAAGTCCTTACCTCAGTAATTAGAATCCTTTGGTTTACCTCAAGGTAATTGATTGAGTCAAGGTCTTTTGTACTCTACTATTTTGGTGATCAGCTTTTCTTTTTTTTTTTTTTAACCAGTCTCATAGAGCTTTGATAATTTCTATATTGTAGCATGGTATGATATTTAGTATTCTTGGGCCCTGATTCCTTCCCACTTTTTTCCATTATTTTTTTGACCATTTATGCAAGTGAACTTTTTTATTATTTCATGAAGTCCTTTAGAGTAAATTTTTGGTATTTTGGTATAGCACAGAGTTTGCAAATTATTTTAGGCAGTATGGAAAATTTTACTGTCACATCAGCACAATCCATTTGTGAACAACTAATCACATTGAAATTATTTAAGTCTTTACTTCTGAGTGTTTTTGAAGTTGTATTCACATAATTCCTTTATGTATCTTAGTTAAGTATCCTCCCAGCTTTTTCATATATGCTATACTCATTGTAATGTGTTCCCCGCAACTCTTCCCACTAAGGTTTTTGGTAATATACAAACAGAATGATAATTTATGTGGGTATATTTTAATCCTGCTACTTGACTCATTATTGTTTTAATTAATTTTTAAAGATTTTTAATCTCCATGGATCTAAGGAAATTATCATGTCATCTATAAAAAGCAAAATGTTTCTTCTTTGCATAAGTTTATTCCCTACATTTTTCTTGTCATTATTATAACTAGCATTTATAAAACTATATTATATATTATAGTGATAATAGGCATTCTTGCCTTATTCTCAATCTTATTGGAAAGGTTTGAAATGCCTTTCCATTACAGAGAATGCTAGATTATAAACTGTATGGCATATTAAAAGAATGATCATTTATTTCTACATTTTTAAATTTTTAAAAATGAACATATTTTCAAAAGATTTTTTATACCTATTGATATTATTGTGGGAGATAGCATTTTTGTTATTAATTTAGTCAGCTATATTTATAATTTTCCTAATATTAATAATATTAATTTCCTAATATTAACAAACACCACATTTCTGTTCAGGTGAAAATCCAACCTGGTCAGTGTACAATCTTTTTAATATTCTGCTATAGCCTATCTGCTGATATTTTATTCAATATTTTTGCATCAGTATTCATTGTAAAGATCTATCTACAGATTTCTTTTTAAACTTTATCACTCCCAGGTTTTTATACTGGCACCATATTTGTCTCATAAAAGGCATTATGCCTTCTTTCTCCATTTTTTTTTTTTTAAACCCATGCCTTCCGTCTTGGAGTCAATCCTGTATAATGGCTCCAAAGCAGAAAAGTGGTAAGGGCTAGGCAATGGGGGTTAAGTACTTGCCCAGACTCAAACAGCTAGGAAGTGTCTGAGACCACATTTGAACCTAGGGCCTCCCATCTCTGGGCCTGGCTCTCAATCCACTGAGCCACCTAGCTGCCCCCTTCTTTCTCCATTTTTGCTAACAATTTATGGACTTAATTGCTCTTTGAATGTTTGATTGAATTTATTTGTAAATCCATTTGGTCCGGGGGTTATTTTTCTTTGGGAGTTCATTCATTGTTCAATTCTTTTGTAGTTACTTTTTTCCCCCCTGAAATTAGGTTATAAATTCTACTTCTTTTTCTGTTAATTGAAATACTTTAAACTTAAACTATTAATCTATTTCAGTTATATAATCTGACAAAATAGTTGCTAATAATTTTATTAATTTCCTCTTAATTGTTAAGGATCCTCCCTTTTTGATGTGAATACATTCATGTCATTTTGTAGTCTTATAAAAAATCAAATTACTTAATAGTTTTATTAATATATCCATTCAAAGCTTTTAAAAAATTTTCAATTTTGTTTATCTCTTCTGATTTTGAAATTTTTTATTTTTTATGACTAGTGGGGGTTTTTCTGTTTTTGCTTTTCCATTTTTCCCTACCCAAATCTTTGATCTGTTTCCTTATTTGCTTATTAAAATGTTAATAAATACACATTTTCCACTAATAAATGACAAGTTGATAAAATTTTCTATTGTTTCTATGACTTATTCTTTGAACAACATCCTTTAGGAAATAATTAAAGTTACCATTTAAGTTTGAATCCTTTTCAAATTACTTATTAGTTATAATTTTTATTATATATTGTGATTAAATGTGGTTTAATATTTTTACTCTCTTGCATTTAAGTTTCTATGCCCCAGCCTGTCATCAATTTTTGATTGATGTAAGGTGACATGCACAGCTGAAAAATACATACATTCCATTCAATTCCCATATACATACATACATATACATATATACACATATATGTAAAGCATTGATATTATTTCATTATCTATAGTTCTTTGCAACATAATGTATTATGCTTATCTCTTTTAAATTTTTAAATCTGAGAACAAAAAAAAATCTGCTTTATTTTTTCCTCTTTTTTTACTGTGGTATAATAAATTTTGCTCTAATGCTTCCATTTAATTCTGTGGAAATCTTTATGTTTCATTTTTATAAACAATATATATTGGTTACTATTACTATCTTCCATTTTATGGGCAACTACATCCCATTTATATTTACAGTTATGGCTTTTGTTTTCCTCCATCATATCCTTTTGAACTTTTTGAACTTTTCCCTCTCTTTGAACCCTTCCTCTTAGCTCTTTACTACAGAAAAAAGAAGAAATATGACCTACACTATTAGGCCACAAGTGAAATAATCTGACTCCACTGTTGTTTCTTTCTTCACCCAAATCAAACTCTAATCACTAGTTCTTATACTTTTATTTTTTGATGCCCCTTTTATAACTCATTCTCCAAAGATAGTTTGTTTTGCTTTTGGCTATCCCCTTATCAGTGCTGCCCTGCCTCATAAACTCCCATTTCCCTGTTCTCAAATACGATATTTAATGTATTTCTATAACAAATTCTCTCTTCAGCCTCTTCTACCTAGTCCAGGTATTATGGCTGATGAAATGGCCACTCCACTTCTCCAAATTTTCATCATCTTCTGATAGAGCTCAATTATGAGAAATAGTAAATTCTTCCTCCTTCCTAATTTCTTCCCTAGTGTATTCCTTTTTCTCTTTTCTATCCTTTCTTAAAAACACACAGAACTGGGGGCAGCTAGGTAGCTCAGTGGATTGAGAGTCAGGCTTAGAGATGGGAGGTACTAGGTTCAAATCTGGCCTCAGACACTTCCCAGCTGTGTGACCCTGGGCAAGTCACTTTACCCCCATTGCCCGCCCTTACCACTCTTCCAACTAGGAGCCAATACGCAGAAGTTAAGGGTAAAAAACAAAAAACAAAAAAACACAGAACAAAATAGAACAAAACCAATGTAAATTTACTGCCATAATAAAGAGAACAAAAGAGCCCAGAAAATGCTTTAGTCAGCAAACATCTGAGTTACTTGCCAACCAGAGAAAAAGCTAAAAAAGGAACACTAAAAAAATAAACTCAGCTACAAGATCTTACAAAGAAAGATAATGGATGATTATAGGCAGTTTCATCTCATAAATGGCAAGATATCCAACTAACCACCTTAAAGCATTCGTTCAAGGATGAACATGGACCACAAATCCATAAAGAGAAAAGATTTTCAAAAGCCATTTTATCAAACCATTATCCTTGTCAAGGAAAGTGGAACCACAGCACTTGAACCCTAACATAAGAGTACCTAAAGTGCTAATAAAGAAGGAATAAATGGCTCTAAAAGAGAAAAATGAATAGAAAAGTAACAGGATTGTATCAAGTACATATAGAAGAGATCCATTCTGGAGTCAACACAATTATAAGGGCATCAAGAGACTCATGGAGATCAAAAGAATATTAATAACTAGTGATCTATATGCCTATTTTTAGCTATACAAGATTCATTCATACATGAATTAAGGGAATCCTCAACAATAAGACTTCCTCAAATTGTATTAAAAAACAGGGGGCAGCTGGGTAGCTCAGTGTAGTGAGAGTCAGGCCTAGAGACAGGAGGTCCTAGGTTCAAACCCGGCCTCAGCCACTTCCCAGCTGTGTGACCCTGGGCAAGTCACTTGACCCCCATTGCCCACCCTTACCAATCTTCCACCTATGAGACAATACACCAAAGTACAAGGGTTAAGAAAGAAATTGTATTAAAAAACAGACCAAGGGGGCAGCTGGGTAGCACAGTGGATTGAGAGCCAAGCATAGAGATGGGAGGTTCTAGGTTCAAATCTGGCCTCAGACCCTTCTCAGCTGTGTGACCCTGGGCAAGTCACATGACCCCCATTGCCTACCCTTACCACTCTTTTGCCTTGGAGCCAATACACAGTATTGACTCCAAGACAGAAGGTAAGGGTTTCAGAAAAAATAAATAAATAAAATAAAAAACAGACTATATCTCAAGCATAACTTAAGATCCCACTGTGATTTTTGTTTGTTGATTGAGGCATAAAGGAGACATATGCACACCAAAGGATTTTGCTATTGTGATGGAAAAGATCCACCACAGAGTTGAGAAGGTTTTCCCTGTGGAGAGTGAGATTCTTGAGATGCACCCATTTGTAGATGACATTGTGTCAATTACCTCAAGCTCCAGAACGAAATGGAAAAGAAATGTAATCACTCAGAAAACTTTGCCCTGTCCATTTATACAGGAAAGACAAAGTGAATAAAAGATGTCCATGGTCTAGATTTGAAAACACATTTGTATAGCTACCCTAGAGTTTATCTAATAATACATTTGGGATAGAAATATAGAGACATAATGATCTAAGCCCAAAGTTGAAAACAAGTAGAGTGCCCTAGATTGCTTTTGGGAAATTCTAACAACTGAACAACAATATATACTATTTGATCGTCACAAGGCAGCTACACAATACAGTGGATAGGGTGCTGAGTCTAGAGATAGGAAGGTCTAAGTTCAAATCCAGGTTTAGATATTTAATAGTTATGTGACCCTAGATAAGTAATTTTACCCTGTCTGCCTCAGGTCCTCATATGTCAAATGAGCTGGAGAAGGAAATGGCAAACCACTCTAGTATCTTTGCCAAGAAAACCCCAAATGAGGCCATGTAGAGTTAGACACGACTGAATCAACTGAACACCAACCTCAAAATGCTATTTTACTTGCCTCAAGCTCCCTTGCAAGAGCAAAAGCCCATCTTTTTAAATACTAACAATTTATCAGTGTTTCTATATGATAGTGATACAAAGAACACTACTGTTTCAGAAAAGTTAAAGATACTTGAATATAAAGAAGGAAACTATAAGTAAACTAGGTGAGCACAGAATAATATACCTGTCAGATCTCTGGGAAAAGAAAGATTTTAAAACCAAGCAAGAGCTAGAAAAAATTACAAAATGTAAAATAAATAATTTTGACTACATTAAACTAAAAAGGTTTTATACAGACAAAACCAATGCTACCAAAATTAGAAGGGAAGCAACAAATTGGGAAAAAAATCTTTATAACAAAAGACTCAAACAAAGGTCTAATTACTCAAATATACAAGGAGCTAAATCAATTGTACAAAAAAATCAAGCTATCCCCCAATTGATAAATGGGCAAGGGACATGAATAGGCAATTCTCAGATAAAGAAATCAAAACTATCAATAAGCACATGAGAAAGTGTTCTAAATCTCTAATAATTAGAGAAATGCAAATCAAAACAACTCTGAGGTATCACCTCACACCTATCGGATTGGCTAAAATGATAGCAGGGGAGAGTAATGAATGTTGGAGGGGTTGTGGCCAAATTGGGACATTAATACATTGCTGGTGGAGTTGTGAACTGATCCAGCCATTCTGGATGGCAATTTGGAACTATGCCCAAAGGGTTTTAAAAGACTATCTGGGGGCAGCTGGGTAGCTCAGTGGAGTGAGAGTCAGGCCTAGAGACAGGAGGTCCTAGGTTCAAACCCGGCCTCAGCCACTTCCCAGCTGTGTGACCCTGGGCAAGTCACTTGACCCCCATGGCCCACCCTTACCAATCTTCCATCTATAAGACAATACACCGAAGTACAAGGGTTTAAAAAAAAAAATTAAAAAAAAAAAAAAAAGACTATCTGCCTTTTGATCCAGCCATAGCACTGCTGGGTTTATATCTCAAAGAGATAATAAGGAAAAAGACTTGTACAAAAATATTTATAGCCGCGCTCTTTGTGGTGGCAAAAAATTGGAAAATGAGAGAATGTCCTTCGATTGGGGAATGGCTGAACAAACTGTGGTATCTGTTGGTATACTATTGCGCTCAAAGGAATAAAGAACTGGAGAAATTCCATGTGATCTGGAATGATCTCCAGGAATTGATGCAGAATGAAAGGAGCAGAACCAGGAGAACATTGTACACAGAGACTGGTACACTATGGTAAAATCAAGTGTAATGGACTTCTGTACTAGCAGCAATGCAAGAATCCAGAGCAAGGCTGAGGGACTTATCTAACCACACTCAGAGGAAGAACTGTGGGAGGAGAAACACAGAAGAAAAGCACCTGCTTGAACACATGGGCTGTTAGGGATATTACTGGGGATGAAGACACTAAACAATAACTCTAGTCCAACTATCAATAATATGGAATTAGTTCTTAATCAATGATACATGTAAAACCCAGTGGAATTGTGTGTTGGCTAAGTGGGGTTAGGGAGGTTTGGGGAGAGGAAAGAACATGAAACATGTAACTATGGGAAAATATTCAAAATAAAAATAAAAACATAAAATAAATAAAAAAGAAAAGTTAAAGATAAGTATCAAACAGAGATTGATGGAGAGGTGCATTGGGTATGTGAACAGCCTGCAGCATATAATATGGAACTTTGAAGAATGGGAATGTGAAGAGAGAAGATAAGCCAGTAACGTGGCAAGATGCAAGGATGACAGGTGGACAGGTTTCACCAGTACCTTTGCAATGTCAGGAGAAAGTGCCATAGGCCCCCAGGATGTTGGGTAGACTGCCAATAGTGAATTTTGGAGAGAATGTTTATAAGAGTTGCACAGGACTGCAATGAGATCTACATTGTTGAAGGAATTCCTAAATCACTGAGATCCCTGAAACACCTGAACACTTGAGGCAGCTATGTAATATAGTAGATAATGCTGAGCTTGGAGTCAGGAAGACCAGAGTTGGAATCCTGTCTTATTATATATACTTATTAGCTGTGTGTCATTGGTAAGTAATCTAACTTGTAAACATCAGTTTCCTCATCTGAAAAATGGGTATAATATAGCATACCTCAAAGGTTTTTGGGAGAATCAAAGAAGATGCAAACATTGAAACAACATATAAACACTAACTACTATTATTATTATTATTGAGTACTGGTCCAAGCAATTCCTAAGTCCAGATATTTTATTGAAATTTTAAAAAAAGAAGAGAAATGGTATTGTAAGATTTTCTAAGTTCTCCTCTCTTTAAATCTAGTAAAATTAAGTAGGATGATTGAGAACAAGTCTCACCTCCCTGCACCTAAAGACAACTTTGATTTTTCCTCCTACCTGGGGCACCTTCTCAAGTTCTACATTTCTTCTCAGATCTGGTATTTTCTGAAATCCCCTCAGAACAAAAATTCTCATGAAATCTGAAATCATAAATGTAAAATAATATTAATAACATCTTTGCACCCAAATATGTCATATAAAATTCATTCCAACTTCTGGGGATTCAAAGAAGACATACAGATCCAGAGGAACAGTAGGAGTATTAGCAGCAAAGGTTAGGGGTAGAGTGAAAAAGATTATGGTTTGAGGAATTAGCATCTCCTAGTATCTAAATGCTGTAAGGGTGCTGAAATAAAATATAGAAGAACTCACATATGTAATTATAAAAAGATACCTTACACCTCAATTTCTGAAGCACTAAATTCAAATTTAACAAGCATTTATTAAGTGCCTATAATTATGTGCCGGGCCCCATACTAGGTGATACAAAAACAAAAATCAAACAGTTACTGTCCTCAAGAAACTTTTTATTACTAGCAACACATTTTTGGGTTAAATATCATAGTACATACAGAAGGTAAGGGTTAAAAAAAAAAGAGAGGGAGAATTAACCCCAAAAGTTTTTATTTTTAAAAGGTTTAACTTTCAGCTAATAAGAAAATTCAATTAACCAAAAGAACCAATTCCCCAAGCATTTAAACCAAGGTTTTACTTTATGAGGTCCTTTTTTCCCCAAAACTCAAATGTCTCTTGAAGATTTGGGCTTACTTCACTAATTTTTAAATTAAGATATAGCATATCTCATTAAGTGTTTTAATTCATAATTAGAGGATTTATAGAAGTAATACATACCAAGTTTACATACCAAGAAAGTTTTAGGAATATTTTTTTTTTGAGATTTTTTTTAAAAAAGAAAACTTCAAGCTACTCACAAGGAACACTCCATTTCCCAGCCAATAATCTATTCATTTAGGATTTTATCAATCTCAAGAGATTAACCAAAACCTGCTTCAAGAGATCATTGGCCTGGGGGCTGCTAGGTGGCTCAGTGAATTGAGAACCAGGCCTACAGTTTGGAGGTTGTGGGTTCAAATTTGGCCTTAGACACTTCCTAGTTGTGTGACCCTGGGCAAGTCACTTAATCCCCATTGCCTGGCCTTTACCACTCTTCTGCCTTGGAACCAATATATCATACTGATTTGAAGATAGAAGGTAAGGGTTTAAAAAAAAAAAAAAAAAGAGATAGGGGCAGCTAGGTAGCTGAGTGGATTGAGAGCCAAGCCTAGAGATGGGAGGTCCTAGGTTCAAATCTGGCCTCAGACACTTCCCAGCTGTGTGACCCTGGGCAAGTCACTTGACCCCCATTGCCTAGACCTTACCACTCTTCTGCCTTGGAACCAATACATAGTATTGATTCCAAGACGGAAGGTAAGGGTTTGAGAGAGAGAGAGAGAGAGATCACTGGCCTCACAGAGAATGAAAAGAAAGCCTCAATACCAGACTAAGGGAAGATCCTTAGGGCAAAGAGGCCTAAAGACATTTACTAAATCACTATTATCTGATTTTTATTTCAGCAGCCAAAGACCAAATCCTCCTTGATTGGCTCGCACCAGGCTCATTCTAGAGTAAATTTCTTTAAATAAATAAATCTTTAAATTTTAACAACTTCAGATTCTAATCATAAATTAAAATGGACCTTCCTTTTACCTCCAACTTACCAGAGAACATAAGCCCAGCAACTTCCACTTCCTGGTTGGAGTTTTCCATTTGTTCACACACAAGGCACAAGTTGTTATATAACCAATCCACCACAATCTGGGAATCTGAATGGCTAAGAACATACATATTCATAAAAATTTAGGTGTTTTTTTTTCTCTTTGTAAAATTCCTGTATTTTCTCTAACACTCATTCATCAGGAAAGATGAGCCATTCCATATCAGAGCTAGCTGGTAGGAAAAATAGTAAACAGCCCCTATGATTACCCAAAAGCTACTCACCAAAGAAGCTCTTAAACCAAGCCACTATGTGTGAAAATGTGTGAAATATTAAGAGGAAAGGGTCCATTCTGGTCTTCCTGGCACCAGAAAACACATTAATTTAACCACTCCCCACGCCCCTCCATTTGTTGGTTAGCTGTTGAGAGGAAGAAAGTTTAGCCAACAAAGAGATATAAATGAGATTGCATCATTATCGATTCATTTTTAGGGTATCACCTATGAAACACTTATGCAAGAAACACAATCAGCCCTAAAGTAGAACTAATGAGTAAAAGTTGTGATTTTTAGAAACCTATGGCCTACGAACAGTAAATTACCATTTCATATATTCATATGGGATATAAAAGGGTCAGAGAAATCAAAGCAATATAAGCAGAAGTATAGATTGGAACAGGCTAAAAAAATATGGGATAAGAACAATCTAGTTTTTCTACATTAATATAAATCTGCCCACAGACTTTAAAGCAATATTGAATAGAGTTCACACTGAACAATATATTCAAAGAGCATTTCCCACCTTCAATGATCTCTTTTACTTTTACCTTTTGAGAGTTCACTTTCTGATCTTCCTTTCATTCTTTTCCTCAATTCTGTCCTTTTCTATTTTTCCCCTTTAAATTCTCACACCTGCCTGATACTTTACTATGCACGCTACTAAAAAAGGCAGGCAAAAGACAATGAGTGGCAAATTACATCAAACCATTTTGTTCATTTCATACAAATGCTTCCAATGGCATGTCCATATACAAGTGGCATTTACTTTTAAATGTACTACAATATAAAATCTCAAGCTGCAAAAGTTTAAAGAAATATCAAGTTATATTTTTAAAACACTTTAAAAAAAAAACTTTTCAATGACTTGTTTCTAGTAAAAGAAATCTCATGTTGGAAAGTTTCTAGAATCAGAAAACATTAAAAAAGGAACCTTTATTCAGTGATTTCCATACATTCCATGTCTCTACTTATTATGAAATTAGCTTTTTCATTTTCTAATTATAGAAAAGCCAAAGAGTACAATTTCACAAGAATAAAATATACAGGTATCCTTGTTTCCTGCAATGTGTTTATTAGTTGATTTAAATTACTGTGACATGAATACTTTAAAAGCACAAATTAAATTAAATGTGCCAAATCATTATTTAAAGGAACAATTAAAAAGATTTCTTTTACAGTCACTTCCAGATCATTTGTTTTCTATAGGTGACATTTTCTTATCTTCAATTACGGTTTGATAGCCTTGGTTTTTTTTTTTTTTTTTTAATTATGCTATCAGAGGATGAAGGCTGGTAAACTCTACCTGAGACTTAAAATGTGGGACTCGCAAATCACTGTCAAAAGCATTTAATTTAAATAGGCATACTGAAAATCTATTCCTGAACACCAATATCCCATAGCAAGTATTACTTACCACTACTTCTTTAGTAATTCCTAGCCCCAGCCACCTCATTGCAATAATCATTTTTATTTTGAAGAAATGTCTAATGGGGTATGGAGGGGGTGGTAAATTATCATGTCATATATTACTTTAAAACACATCAATATCTAAGAATAACATAATAAGAAACAGCTAGGTGGCTCACTGCATAGAGAGTCAGGCCTAGTGTTGGGAATACCTGGGTTCAAATCTGGACTAAGATACTTCCTAGTTGTGTGACCCTGGGCAAGTCACTTAATCCCAATTTCCTAGCCTTTTCTGCCCTTCTGCCTAAGAATGGATACTTAGTATTGATTTTAAGACAGAAGATAAAGGTTTTAAAAAAGGGGGGAGGAGGAGAATAGCATTATAAAACTCATGAGACTTCATATAGGCAAAGTTTTATAAAAGTTTTTATAAAAGCAAAAAAACAAGTGTAGTCAGAAGGTCTTTGGTTTTCCTAATAAAATTAATGAATCCTAAATTGAGTTAGATTGTAAGAGACTAATCAGATTGTAATAAAAGCCACCATAAATGTATACATTGCAAACTTTACCTCTCTAGCAGCTCTTCTATGCCAATAATGCTTTTTGAATGAAGTTCCCAGACAGCTTCAAGTACTAATGAACTCTAAGGAAAAACAATAGAAGAAATATCAAACTCCTGAGTTCTGTCATGTTTCTATTAAATATTCAAAACTGAATAAAATCCAAGTAGATCAAAAACAATTCTAGTGTTAATACCTTCATTCCTCTCCAGGACCCACTTCCTGACTCTCTGGATTCTCTCTGGGGTACCTTTTCTCCCTCTCAGCCTCATGTTCAACTTCTTTTGTATGTCATCTTCCTCCATTGAAATGTTAAGCTCCTTGAGGGCAAGAACTATCTTTCTTTTTAACTTCTATTTGTATTTCCAGTCCTTGCATAATGTCTGGCAAATACTAAGTATTTATGAAATGCTTGGTCACTTGACTTAAGATAGAAAAATCTACTTTCTGATGTATATTACCAACATTTTAATAACTCTGTTTTCTTTTTCTTTTTTTTTTTTAAACCCTTGTACTTCGGTGTATTGACTCATAGGTGGAAGATTGGTAAGGGTGGGCAATGGGGGTCAAGTGACTTGCCCAGGGTCACACAGCTGGGAAGTGGCTGAGGCCGGGTTTGAACCTAGGTCCTCCAGTCTCTAGGCCTGACTCTCACTCCACTGAGCTACCCAGCTGCCCTAACTCTGTTTTCTTAAATTGTGCATAAAACAAACTAAGTATTTTCAATTTTCTTAATTTTTTTGGATCACATTTAGTTTTTTTGTTTTGACCAAAGGAAAACTTAAATATAAGTTTTCCTCACAAATATGTCACTAGTATAATGTAAATGAACTGGGGAAAAAAACAAATACTTGTTTTAAATTTTGTCACTTTATTCTCTTCCATTTCCAGATATCTTGTTTTTTTAAATGACTTCCTCTCCCCTCCCAGCCATTCCCTAAATGTTTAATGATCTATGCAATCACTATAGTAAGTATCTAAAAATACATAAATCTTTTGTTGAGTTTTCAAATTCTTCAAGGGCATGATAAATAGGAATAATTTTTCAAGTACAATGAAATTTTTTTAAGGTTCCTCAGAGATTTTTCTCTAAAAGACAATATATTTTAGAATATGTTTAGATAGCATAAAGGATGTTTAGCATGTTTTGTGAGATAATATATGTATAACCCAGATTGAATTGCTTGACAGCTCCAGGAGGGGGAAGGAAAAAAGAGAGGGAGACAATTTGGATTATATTAACTTCAGGAAACTCATGGAAATTTTTTATTAAAAATTTTTAAATAAAAGAAACTTTTAAAAAATAAATCATGTTTAGATAGCATAGTGTTTTCATCATTCGAGTAATACTAATAATCAAAAGATATCAGCATAAGTAGGTTCATATTATGCATGAATGTATATGTATGTCGGACTTTATACCTATGTATGTTCAGAAAAGCATAGATTTAGAGCTGGAGGACTCAGGAGAAACCATCTGGGCCAACCCAATATGAAGAACTTTAACTTAGAAACTCAGATTCAAACCCATTATACCCACTCGATTTTGCATATAAAGCTGCTGAAAATTACCAACGTAAGTTATAGTATTAGGTCAGCCATAGTTTACAAACAAAGAATGCTTTAGACATAAACTATATCAGCCAGGTGAGACTATAAATACAGAAGCTAAAAAGATATGAAGAAATAACTACCCCACAACACTTAACAGCAGAAGAAAAGTTATAGAACATTATGCTATAATGGAAAAAATCACCAAAACAAAATTAGAAGTAAATATCTTGGGAAAGTAGCATTAGAAAAACTATGAGAAATTAGAGTAGAAAATCATGATGCTGGGGGCAGCTGGGTAGCTCAGTGGATTGAGAGCCAGGCCTAGAGACAGGAGGTCCTAGGTTCAAACCCAGCCTCAGCCACTTCCCAGCTGTGTGACCCTGGGCAAGTCACTTGACCCCCATTCCCTAGCCCTTACCACTCTTCTGCCTTGGAGCCAATAGTATTGGCTCCAAGAAGGAAGGTGAGAGTTTAAAAAAAATTAAAAGGAAAGGAGAGAGAGAAGAGAAGAGAAGAGAAGAGAAGAGAAGAGAAGAGAAGAGAAGA
>NC_058136.1:2234279-2258947 GCF_016433145.1 Gracilinanus agilis | reverse complement strand
ATATATATATATATATATATATATAAATTTTTTTGCATCTAAACAGAAAGGCCCTACAACTTCTTAGGATAAGAATTCCTGTGCTTAAAATCCTCAAGTAGTTGGCTTTTACTTCTTCTCTAATTGAACTTACTTTTTTTTCTATAAGGAAATTAGCAGTTCCCTTTGTTTTACCTGTTATGAGTAAGATTAGATTAGCTAGTTATTAGGTATTGATTATATATTGATTAGGAAGTACCTAGCAGGAAGGAGCTGGAGCTGGGAATTCCAGGTTGGAATGAAGGAGGTCATAACATACCCATATCAAGACAGAGATCCATGGGAAGGAATTCTGGGTCATCCTTTTAAGGACCCAAAGGAAACTATGTGGGTATCATTGGGGATCACCTATGGTACTGGGAACTTTAGAGAATATTAGTGCATCAAATTTTTTTTTGGTCAAACTAAGAGCTTTCACCTAGGACAGTTGTTTGTTTTAATCTGAGAGAAAGGTGATATTTATTTATCCCTGGTCCCAAATCCTTCCAGAGAGAGCAACATGTGGTTTAGAAAGTTCAATATAGACTTTCTGTCTTTGTCTTTTCTTTTGTTTATGGGTTGGAAAAAAACCCTGTAAGGTGCTGGAATACCTTTTTTTTTCTCATATCTATCCTTAGAATCCCTGACTTTCTCCAAGACTTAGCTTAAGCTCTGTCTCCAGGAGAAACTTCTAATTCATTTAGTGGTTTATTGTTCTCATTCATCCTTAATTTATCATGTTGATGCATACATATTTACATGTTATATCTCTCCAGTTTAGAATATAAGTTATTTGAGAGCAGGGAATATTTTGTTGTTTTTTTTTTTCATCTGTGTCATGGTTAGGTAATTAGTAAAAGGAATTTTCTGGTTACAATTTGGTAAGCCTTTGTTTGGACTTTGATTTGTATCTTCCCATGAAATCTATGTAATTTGCTTTAGTACTTCCCGGAGGATATTTTTAACTGATGCTCAATAAATTGATTGGCTTGGACCCCTGAGAATAGACCTGTGACAGTAGCTACCCATTTTATATGGAGTTATAAAAGTGAGCTTTTAGAGTGTCTTAGGTTCCTTAGGCCCTCTTTTACCTTTTAGCATATATTGAAATGGGATTTTGGTCAGTCCCTTTACCCATATCTATCAACAGACCTTCAGAACAAGAATATAGTGGCCATCCATGTCCTTTTAACCACATGGAAATCAGGAAATGAGAAACCATGTGGCCCATGTTCCAGATGTTCATTTCAGTTCATAGGAGGTAGCAGATGGGGTTAAGAAATGGAATTTTGAGAATACTTGGACCTCAGTGCTAGAGACTTTGTCAAAGGCACACATGATTTCAATTGTGGGAGAGCTTTTGAAATAGGGCCAAAAGGTCAAAGAACTAAAAGCTCTTCAACCTCAATTTTTGGAGGCATACTGGCAGTTCTTCTTCTGTTTTTTTTAAACCCTTGTACTTTGGTGTATTGTCTCATAGGTGGAAGATTGGTAAGGGTGGGCAATGGGGGTCAAGTGACTTGCCCAGGGTCACACAGCTGGGAAGTGGCTGAGGCCAGGTTTGAACCTAGGACCTCCCGTCTCTAGGCCTGACTCTCACTCCACTGAGCTACCCAGCTGCCCCACTGGCAGTTCTTCTTGATGATTATTTTGCTAGAAACTACAAGTTCCTGAATCCAGTCAAAACAGAAATAGGGGATTTCTGTGAATTCCTAGGCAAAACTTCATTCTTGAATCTCGTCTTTTGGCAAGAAAAGGATAATTTATTTGGTAGCACATGCTTAGGGGTTTGACTCTCTAGCATCTCTAAATCTGAGAATCTTGGATCCAGCTCTCCATTTTTGATATCAGTTTCTGGATAGAGCTAGTCTCTTGAAAGAGAAAAAAAGAAAATTATGTACATAGCCTAAAAGCTTGAAGAGTGAAAAGCTTAAGTCCGAACATGGAACAGCAAGACTTGGACTTTGGACCATACTATTGCATAAGTTATTCAGTAATAATGTATCCAGTAGGAAGCAGGGTAACCTGTTTGGTAGCCTTAAATTTATTTTCCTTCTGGTGAACTTTGAACTTACAGAATAACATTATAAGATAAGATTCTTGTTAATTCTCTAAGAAGTAAAAATAAAACTTACTATAATGTCAGCTGTCTAAAGATAGTGAGTTCTTTTCCTTTCCAAGAAGAGAACAAACTATGGAGTGATTCTATGTAGTTGAGGATTTGCCTACATCTCTATGGAGAATGGGACATACCATTTTTCAGGGGGCTATTTTACTTTTCACTCCCACTCAATCTCTTTCCAAGGGGATTACAAACTATAGGATTGTTCTACACTTGATCTTAGCCAAAAGGTTGAGAAGCAATAGAAAACATTATTCTAGAAAACTTTTCTTCTTTAGGACCCTGTGGGCAGCGGGATTCACTGAAAACTGAGAAATATTATGTTGATTATTTAATCTGAGACATTTATATAATTTTGGTATATTGTCTATGAGATATTATGAATCATTTATATTGGTTTTACATTTGCTATTGGGCAGAATGAAGGCCATCTTGTTCTATTAAACAATTCTATAACATCTAGGTTACATATATATCATCACATCTGTGGAACCCTCAATTTTTCTAGACTAAACCCTGACTAAGAGAAAAATAAGCAAGAGAAAAATTACTTTGTGCCAGTGTGTAAATGTTTATTTTTGTTTATTTTAACTTAATCAATCAAGAACTTGGAGTGCCCCTCCTTTCATACTCAGTCAAATATTTGAATAATCTTTTACTAGAAAGGGAAGTTCACACCCTCAAAGACTGGAAGTGGGTCCCACAAGCACTGCCCCCCTCACCCTCCGAGGCAGTGCCAGGGAAATTAAGAAACCACAATTGGTTCCTAGGATGTGTTAGACCAGCCCATAGTGAAAGGAGGTAGAAACCAGAGAGATAGGAGGTGATATGGGAAAAGGGTTATAAAAGGTGAGACCAGAGAGCTGAACAGGCATGACTTCTGTGTTGGAGCTATTCTGCTGCATTGTGTTATGATTAAAAATGATAAAAAAAAACATATAGTATAAGAGAAAAGCTTATTTTAATAGCCATGGCCTTGTTGGTGAAATATCTATGACCGCGCTTGACTATCTTTTAAATTTACCGCTGGTGCCCATCCTCTCTCTCGGTACGCCAGCCAGCTAACCAGGAGACCTTCTCTAGGCCCTCCTCTGAATTTAAGCTGCCCTATGCGTGGGGACCTTTTTTTTTTGACGTCCCCACGCCCAAAGACCGGAAACCCTTTGGAATCATGGGTAATGTAGTCTCAAAGCCCCCACGTGTCCATAGGGAGTCTGCTAGACACTTCCAAATAGCACTTCCCTGAATTCAAAACAAACAATTGACATTTCTGGATTTCATTCTACATTGGAGATTCTGTGTTGGTGGCTTGAAGAGTTCGGCTTCAGTGACTCGCTTGGGTTGAGGACACCCTGGCTGGAGACACTGGTCTTTTGGCTCTTCTCCTCTTTGGTGGGACACTCTCTTCAGTGAGGCATTCGGATCTGGACTTAGGGTATTTAGTCTTGGCAATATTTTTTTCCTCCTGCCTACACTTTGCTCTCTTTATTATCTCTATTTTGCTATAATAAAGCTACTAACAGCCTCATGGCTTAAGAGTTAATTTTTATAAAAGGTGACCACAATTCTTAATTTGACCAAAACCAATTTTAACTCTTAAAACAGATCTCAGGACTAGAGCCATTCTATATAAAGTTGTAGCCTAGAATCCTGGGACACAAGTTACATTTCTATTTTTAGTGCCTAGCACAAGCAACTTGGGGCAAAGTAGAAAATCTAGTTTCTATTAAGTTGGTTGAATTAGACTTGATCAATTATATAAATTTACCTATATCTCTAAATAAAGACAAGAACAAAGCATTAATTAAAAAATAAAACCTTCCATCTTAGAATCAATACTAAGTATTGGTTCCAAGGCAAAACAGCATGAAGATCTAGGTAATTGGATTTAAATGACTTGCTTAGGGTCACACATCTAAGTGTCTGAGGCCAAATTTGAACCCAGAAATTCCTGTCTCCAGACCTTTCTCTCTATCCAAAGAGCTACCTAGCTTCCCCAAAGACCATTAATTTTTTTTTAAACCCTTGTAGTTCGGTGTATTGTGTCATAGGTGGAAGATTGGTAAGGGTGGGCAATGGGGGTCAAGTGACTTGCCCAGGGTCACACAGCTGGGAAGTGGCTGAGGCCGGGTTTGAACCTAGGACCTCCTGTCTCTAGGCCTGACTCTCACTCCACTGAGCTAACCAGCTGCCCAAGACCATTAATTTTTAAGAAAATCAACATTGGAAGATAAGACTAAAACATTTAAGATGGATTTATATTTCTGCTGACAGATTGTGGAAAAATATCAGGATTTTGCATTGGGTGGTTTACTTTGCTCAGCAAGGAGGTAATTGGGTTTTTCACCAATATAAAAGCTTTTGCATGTTTTTCCACATCCATGGTAGGATGTCATCAAGCCACAGATTACCTTTGTAATTCATTCTGTAAAGAACACAGATAATTAAAAAATAAAGTAAGATGTCCTGTTTCCCCCCCCCCCCCAAGTATGTTGATCTGGTTCTCTTTCCAAGTCTTTTAGTCTATTTATAACTTAGGGAACTCCCTAAGTCTGAAGATCAGTTTGGATGAAAACCAAATAACTTCACCTCTACTCTATACCTAAATGTCTTCAGATTTTGTCCATTCTTCCTTCACAATATTTCACACCTGTCTCTTTTTGTTCAGGTGCTCCTGGGTGAAAAGCTTCTGCAATAATTTCTCCTCCCAACAGGCCTTTCTCCCTGTCCCTTGGTCCTCTGATCTTGTTAGCATGTTCTAACAATACTGATTTTCCTAAAACATGAATTTCAAGACATTACTTCCTTGCTTTACACCTTTCCAAGGGTCCCTATTATCTATGGGATAAGTGCATTCAAAACTCCCATAAGCTAACTCCAACACATTTTTCCAGTCCTAGTTCTCATTATTCTCCACAATGATTCCTTCATCTAGTCAAATCATTCTAATTCATTATTCCTTGAAGACATTATGTAGTTATTTCTTTGAATCAGGAATCTTTTCTTTGATAAAGCATACATTTAATCCATAACTTAGCAAATTTATGGTTTAGCTTATCTGATCTTGTTCTAATGTGATAGTTAGCTGAGAGCTTCTACACCAAGGATTCTAATTTTGGAGCATTATATATTATAAAGGATATATAATGGAGGACTTGAGCACAAACCCTGAACTCTGCTAATTATTACCTATGTGTCCTTGGGCAAATGGCTCAGACTTTCTGGGTCTCAGTTTCCTCATTTGAAAAATAAAGGTATTCTAATAAATCTCTAAGGTCTTTTTTTGACTTTTAAAAATATTTTGTTTTTTCCAATTATATGCAAAAATTTCCAACAGTAATTTTTTAAAATGTTGAGTTTCAATTTCTCTCCCTCTTTCCCTTCCCCACTCACTGAGATGACCAACAATTTGGCATAAGTTATATATGTGCAATCTTTCAAAATAAATTTACATATTAATCATTTTGGGAAAAAAGAAACCCCCCCAAAAGCAAAAGACAGTTTTAAAAAGTATGCTTCAATCTGCATTCAGACTTATCAGTTCTTCCTCTGGAAGTGGAGAGCAATTTTTCATCATAAATCTTTTGGAATTGTCTTTGATCACTATATTTCTGAGAATAGCTAAGTCATTCACAGTTGATCATCATACAATATTGTTTTAACTGTGTGCGACATTTTCCTGATTCTGCTGATTTCACTTTGCTTCAGTTCATCAATTGTTTTTAGTTTTTTCTGAAACTATCATGCTTATAATTTCTTATACGACAATAGTATTCTATCCCAATCATATACAACAACTTGTTAATCATTCCCCAATTAAATGGGCATTCCCTCAGTTTACAATTCTTTGACATCACAAAAACTCACTATAAGTCTTTTTGTACATAAAGGTTCTTTTCTATTTTTTTATCTGTTTGGGAAAATTTTCCCACATTTCCTTCAGTAATTTTCTTCTCCCCCCCCCCATCATATTAGCCAATCTGATAGATGTGAGGTAGTGCATCAGAACTGTTTTAATTTTCATTTCTCTAATCAACAGTTATTTAGAGCAGTTTTATATGACTAGAGATTGTTTTGAATTCTTCTGAAAATTGTTCATATCCTTTGATAATGATCAGTCAGTTGGAGAATAACTTGTACTCTTATAAACTTGACTCAGTTCTGTATATATTTGAGAAATGAGGCTCCTAGCAGAAAAATTTTTATGTAAAAACTTTCCCCCCAGGTTTCTGCTTTCCTTCTAATCTTGGCTGCATTGATTTTGTTTCTGTAAAAAGCTTTTTTAATATAATGTAATCAGAATGATAACACTTTAATTCCTGTGTTCCTCTCCATCTCTTATTAGTCATAAGTTCTTTCCTTAACTATAGATCTGACAGGCAAATGATTCCATGCTCTTCTAATTTGATTTTGATATCACTTTTTGTGTCAAAATTATGTGTCCATTTTGATCCTATATATATGTGTGAGATGATGGGTAGTACCTAATTTGTGCCAAACTGCTTTTCAGCTGTCAGTAATTTTTTGCCAAATAATGATAACCCTTTATGCCTAAGTACCCATTTGACTATATATTGATGTATGATATGAGATGTTGGTTTAAAAAAAATTCTGCCAAACCCTTTTGCAATTTTCTCAGCAGTTTTTTGTCAAATAATGAGTCCTTTTTCCAAAAACAAGGATCTTTGTATTTATCAAACCCTGGAACATTATGGTCATTTTTTACTGTGTATTGTATACCTAATCTATTTCAGTGATCCACCACTATATACATATGTACATATATAGTATATATATTTATATATTTTAAACCCATACCTTCTGTCTTGGAGTCAATACTGTATATTGGCTCCAAGGCAGAAGAGTGGTAAGAGCTAGGCAATGAGGGTTAAGTGACTTGCCCAGGGTCACACAACTAGGAAGTGCCTGAGTCCAGATTTGAACCTAGGACCTCCCAACTCTATGCCTGACTCTCAATCCACTGAGCAACCCAGCTGCTCCCCACCACTATATTTCTTAGCCAGTTTCAAATTGTTTTGATGATTACCACTTTGTAATACAGTTTGAGATCTGATGATACTAGACTATCTTCCTTCATATTTTTTTTTCATTGATTCCCTTGATATTCTTGACCTTTTGTTCTTCCAGATGAATTTTTCCATCTTTGGACTGAAAGTTTCAGAAGCTGTTACTACCACCTATTCAGTTGCTCCAAAGATGTGCAGTTGCACCATGCTCCACTCTTGTCTCAGTGGGACAAATATTTCTGCCAATTTCCTAAATTGTCCTGGGAAGGAAAATTGTTTCACCCCATCCTTTTGTTGTTTTTTTTTTGTTGTTGTTCTAGAATTCATTTGAGGCATTATTTTAATATTGTTTGGAGGGAAATTTGGAATAACTCGTAGGAATCCCACCTCTTACTCTACCATCCTGCTTCTGTCTTCAGCTTCTAAGGCTGTGATGGTGAACCTATGGCATGCATGCCAAAAAAGTCAGAGGGACTTGGGACAGAGCTGTTCTCCCCCTTTCCATGTGCCTGAGGACATTCCTCACTTCATACACACCCCTTTGCCCAGCAGTCAATGGGAGTGTTTCCTCCCTCCCCTGTCTAGGGTAAGGTGCTAGGAGAGGGCTCACATGCTGCACGAGGGCGCAGCACAGACAGCAGCCTGTTGAGTCTGTGAGGCAGGTGATTCCTATCGTGGGATTGGAGAGGAGCTAGGTCTAAGGGGAGCATAGCTCACAGTGTGGCACATAGCTGGAGGTGAGCAGAGAGCTCTGGGCACTCTCCTTCCCCTCTCCCCATGCGCCTCTCATCACCCACCCTTCTGCCTAGTAGTCCAGTGAGAGTACTTCCTCCCTCCCCTCTCTGGAGTAAGGGGGAGACAGATGAGGCGGGGGGGTCATGATACTCCATCTCTGGGGATAGGGAGTGTGCTCCGCACTCAGTCTATTGGGTGGGGCCTGGCATTCTGTCTCTAAAAGTTTCGCCTTTGCTGCTCTAAGGTCTTTAAGAACTCTGCTGTAGGCTAGACCTTACCTCAGTCTTGTCACCTCATAGTTTAGGTCCAATACTGGAAAGATGTGAGATCCTTATTCAGTAGATTTACTGAGCCATAGTAGGGGAAGGCTATTCATCAAAGAAATGCAGCTAGGGTACCAAATGAATAAAATTATACTAGTCAACATTAGAAGGAGGCTGGAGTTCTTTCTATTTTTTGTCACTTATGTAACCAAGAAGTGTTGCCGGGAAGTCCAAGGTCCTGGGACATTTAAATCCCTTGAATTGTTTGAAGAAAAACTTAGCCTAACTTGCTTGCACAGAAGAGAAAGAGTGAGATTGTTGCTCCCACCAATAAATCTTCTTTATCTTCTAAACCTTCAATGTTTAATTCTGCCTTCTATCTCTTATCCTATACCCAGTCAAGTCTTTTTACTTTTGCTTTTACAATATCATAATTGGGTCACTAAACTATATAAAAGGATCCCTACAGTGCATATTGACTTAGACAACCACATGTTAACATTATCTATGTTCTACTGTATTTAATTTATTTTGACGGTGGATAAGACACTGCAGCTACATGTTTGACACTTTTTTATAGCTATATCTTCCTCTTAGGTTTTTGGGAGGTTAGAACAAAATAATTTTTATAATTATATACTTTGATATATCAGTATATCAATGATATAATTAAAATACTTTGAAAATCTAAAAAATTAATAAAATGTTAGCTATTATTATTATTCTCTAATTCCTACTTTTATCTTTTCCTTTAGCATCTTTCCAGTTTTTCTCATGATGTTCTCCATGTCTTGAATATTTCCTCTTTCTGCATCATGATTTCAGTCTGCTAAAGTCTCTTCCTTCAAGGACCAATTTAGGTGTTGGCTTTTCAATGAAGCCTTCTCTGAATTGTCCTCCCCTCCATATTTCTAGACAAGAGTATCTCTTTCTTCAGATTCATCACAGAACTTTGCACAGATGCCTTCTTTTTATTGATGTCATTCATTTTCATTCCCTGTAAACTTTAACATCCCCTCATTGCAAGTTAACTTCCTTGAAAGCAGTAGCTGCCTTGAACTTCACTCTGTTTGGATCCTTGATGCCTACACAATGTTTTTGCAGAGTAGAAGCTTAATAAATATTTTTGTTTAAATACATAGGAAGGAAGAGCAGTCCTAGAAAGTCTTGGAGGTGTGCCTCAGGCTGCCAGAAAATTTTCTCATGGGAAATAAGAATATAGTCATTATGCTCTTAAGAGCTCTGTTCTGACTTAAATTTTTTACTTAGAGATCCAGTTCTGCTAGCACGTAGTTCCTGCTAAATGAATTTTTCTGGATTAAATTAGACTTGACTAAAGAAATTTCTTTCAACAAAAGCCATTGAGAAATGTGGAGGGTAACCAATGTCTTGGTAACTTTATATATGGCTCTATTTTATATTATTATTTTTACATTCATTTTAAAATTTTTAGTTCTAAATTCTCCATCCATTTCTTCTCCCTCTTCCACTGAGAAAGCAAGCAATATATCATGTAATTTATTTAAGGCTTCCCATCACCTTTACCAATTGTAGGACTTGGAACTTGAATGGACAGTGAACATTGTGCCAATCAATCTCTCATTTTACAGACAAGAAATCACACAGCTAATAAGCAACATCCTCAGTACTTGACTATAAATAGAGTGCTATTTCTATAATTTATCCTACTTTTTAAATATTTGAGACCTGGGCTACTAAATGCTAACTCAATGGGACTTGCCATTTTAGTCTTTGAACAACTGCTAGACAATTTACCCCAAAGAGGCAATTTAATTTGCTGAAGCATGTGGAACTATCAAAAATCAAGAAAAATATTAGGTTTTTAATATTAATCAGTATAAATTCAAAACACAGCAAAAATAATAAATTGGACTCTCATTGCGCAATGGTAAAGTGGAATTTTATTAAATTGAAGTCAGTAAAAAACCCCAACAATGTGGGAAAAGAAGTATGGCAACCTAGTCCTGGGGGGAAATTATGGTATCCGATTATAATGAATTATTGCTCTGTAAGAAATGATGCAAATGAAGAGTTTGAGAAATTTATGAGCACTTGGATGAAAAGAGCAAAACCAGAAGAACAATGCATAATATATCATATACTAGCTGTGTGACCTTGGGTAAGTAATTTAACCTCTGTCTCAGTTTCTTCAGCAAAATATGGATAATGCTAGTACCTTCCTCTTCGTATTGTTGTGAAGATAAAAGGAGTTAATATTTGTAAAGTCCTTTGCAAATCTTAAAAACTAAGTAAATGCTACATATATGCATATGTATATAGATATGTGTGTACATATATGTATACAGGCTATATATACATATACATAATAAGCACAATATGATAAAAGACACCTTTGGAAAATTTTAGAATTCTGGTATATATTAACTTTAGAAGACTAATCCACTGATTTGGATCCAACTAGACTATTGATTTGGAGCCAGAAGAGACTTGTAGATGAGGATACTGAGTCACAGGGATGTTAAGCAACTTACCCAAAGTCACCCAGTTACACACCTCAGTGTCTGGAGTAGAATTGGAACACAGATCATATTCCAAGTCTAGTACTAGCTCTAAATGATAGAGGTAGGACTTGAATCCAGGTCTTCTGACTCTAAAGCCTGCATACTGATAAAACATTCCTAACACCTCTTGTTAGAGAATTGATGGATAAGAGGGTCAGAATGAGATATTCATTTTTAGATATGACAAATAAGTTTATTTTTGTGTCTTTATTTAACCATACTTATTTATTACAAGAGTGGGCTTCCATTTGGAGGTAGGGTACAGGGGGAACGAGCAAGAACTGAGTTAGGGAGAAGTGATAAAGTTGCCAAAAGAAAATAACATGAATTAAACATTTTAAAATACATCTAAGGAAACATCTAAGAAGAGTTTGGAAGAGGATATAAAGAAAGGACAATTTTTTTACTACTGTGTTAAATTTCTTAGATGCTTAAAAAGCCATATGTGACAGAAATTCATTTTTAATTTTTTTGTTCTTTGGGTACTGAAATATTTGTGTTCATTATATGTTGATGCTTGACAAATATATTTACTATAATAAAAAAGAAAACTTAAACCTGGGTTTTATTTCGGCCAGGTTCAATTTTTAACCAGTTGTAAAACCCTGGGCTTTTAATAACTTCATTAATAGGAGCTAACATTTATACAATGTCTACTATGTATCAAGCTCTATGCTAAGAGTTTTAAATATATTGTCACATCTGATCCATTCAATATTTGACCCATTTGGGAGGTAGCTGCTATTGTTATCCTCATTTTATAGATGAGGAAACTGAGGCAGATAGAGGTTAAATGACTTGCTCAGGGTCACACAGCCAGTAAGTATCAAAAGCTGACTTGAACTCAGGTCTTTCTGAATCCAGGCCCATTACTCTATCTACTGTGCTATCTTTCTGGAATTATCATTTTTATTATTTTCTCTTAACAGTAAGGAGCTTGAGATTTTGAAGATTCTAGCAAAATGAGCATCTGAGGATAGTTGCTTAAAAAAGAAAACAAAACAGAAAAACCATAGCTGCATCATGACATAATTTTTTTCCTTTGCACTTTATGCTTTAAAACAATCAAATTTCAAAAATAACAGTGTGAGCGGCCATCTTCAGAGGCTCTCAGGCAAACCAAATGTGTATTTCATTGACTTAACACAACAATGACTTGCACATCTGAAACAAGTTGCGTGTGTGGTGGCTTAGCAAAACAAAATTAAGAGTCATCCTAGGGAAGGACATTGCCACAGCTTTGGCGTAATTAGGAATCATCATAATCAAATCCAGGAAATTGGCACATCTGCTTTTCAGGCTGTTGATCCAACTGTGTTGCTGAATGTGCCGTACTGGCAAGCACAGCTCTGATGCGGCTCGATGTGTTCTGCAAAGCTGTCTTTGCATAAATATTTACATAATTTTCTCCAAATACCGTTAGAAGCAGTTGTTTTTTTACCACTTTTTCTCCCTTGGGTTATTATTTCTTTCCACCTCTCATCCTGGGGATGATAAGTGTTCACTTATTATTGTAAGAGTTTATCTGTTTTTAAAGGTCAGATTGGGCAGGGGGAGGAGAACCAAAATAAAAGCAAAATATGTCAAACAACAGCAAAAAAAGAAGCTTCCATTGACATTTTTCTTTAAAAGAATTTTCACTTGTATTATTTCTGCTTTGTTGTACTCGAAATATGCTTACTCAGAGGAAGACATGGAGTGGTGATCAAGAGACCTTGTTATTTGTCTTGGATCTGCCATTGCCTAGCTCTGCAACTTTGGATATCATAAACTTTTGGGTATCAGTTTTCTCTTTTGTAATATGAGAAATATTGGACTTTAGCGTCTTTTCTAAGTCTCAAATTCTGTGGACTCATTTATGAAGACTTAATTTCCTTTTATCACTTTAATTAAGAATATTTAAATCCAAATAATCTGGCAATATATATGGTGACTTTTTTATGTACCATAGGCCAATAGACCTTTGATCTACCTTAAAGAATTAATTGGACAAAGTCTTGGCAATACCTTTTTCTTTCATCTATGGACCAGAAATTGAGGTGGGGATATAAAGCTAGGTAGAGAAACTCTGAGTTAGACAAATGTATCTCCTTTTTAATAGATGTCACATAGGATGGACTTTCTACTATCTATGATTTATGAAATTAAAAAATTATAAAAAAATAAAATCTAAACAAGAACCAAATATACACAGACTGACTTGAAAGAATATTGAAGATGATTAGGGATTTAAAAACCATACTTTTTCATAATAGCTTTTCATTTAGTCTATAGGAATTTTCTATTCTTTGCTAAAGAGCTCAACAGTCTCAAGTTTCTGGGGGAATCATTCTTAATTATTGCTAGGAATTCTTCCCTCCTTCCTTTGTTCCTTCATTACTTCATTCATTCCTTCCTCCCTCCCTCCTTCCCTCCCCATCTTCCTAAATATGTCTACTGTCACTATGACACGATCATTTTGGGAGGTGTCAGGCCCTTCCCCCTCCTCCTAAATGGAATCCTCTCTTATAACAAGAGAAACAATCGAATTCAGTGACTATTCAGGTCAATGCAAATAGCAATTTATGGGCCTTTTCCTCAGCTTTAAGTCAGTGCTTGGAAAAAAAAGTCAGTGCTTGTCAAGACAGATAATGGTTATCTATACCACACACACCTATGAATGATATTTTAAAATTGCAGTACCAATTATCTTTTTATATCTCTATTAGTTACTTAAATCATATTTTTATCTTCCTCTTTTCTAATAGTTTTGACAGCCATCAAGTTTCTCAAGTGCTCACAATTTCTTTGGAAATAGATACCTATGTTGTGTCTTTAATTGGTAACAGTTATGATCTGATTCGAAGGCTGAACGTCTGTCAGTGAGTTTTATATTCATATTTATATCCTAAAATCAGTGTTTTTTTAATTTGTTCTGTCTTCAATTATCTTGGACAAAAAGGTTTTTTTTAAACGCCGCATATGTCTTGGCACATTTGTAGTTTCTAATCTAACCAAGATTTTTAAAAAATCTACATCTGAAGACATCTTGGGAATGTATTTACTTATAATGCATTTACCTCTAATGTTTGATTTTTAAAAAGAAATATGCCTTTTATTCTATACAACTGTGAATACATATTATTTTCTCTTTTGGCATTGAATATTTCTGTCAGACTTTCCTGAAGTTGCATATTTGAATCAGTTAGAAGGAAGGAAGGAAGGAAGGAAGGAAGAAAGAAAGAAAGAAAAAAATAATAGCATTTTGGTCTATGAAGAAAGGAGAAGCAATGTCAAAAACATGGGTCTTAAATAAAATTTTAGAAAACTAATCAATTGATTAACTAATTAATCAATGTATTCTACTACTCATATTTTCCTGTTGTGTAGGTTAAAGTAGCCTACTTTGTCCTACCAAATTTCTTTAAAGACACAAATAAGTAAATTAAGGGAACATGGAATAATTTACCTGTCAGATCTATGGAGAAGGGAAGAAATTATTACCAAATAATAGTTGGAGAAACTATTATACAAGAAATTTTATACAAGATATAAAATGAATAATTCTGATTTTATTAAATTAAAAAGGCTTTATACAAACAAAACCAACTTCCTTTGATTCACTACATAACCAGGACATACTGGGCTTTTAAAATTGTCCAGTGGAGGCAGTCCCATTCTTTCCTGCTGTGTCCAGAGAGTGAAGATCACAGATCACTCACAATGGGTGCCCTAAACTGAACCTGGAGGGGATGGCTTCATTTCCCTTTTACCTCAGCTCCAAGGAATGAGTCTGGGGACTCTGTTCTCTTTTGGTTGCCCTTCTCATTTTTTGTCCTGTGGTCCCCTGATCAGACCCTGAACAAAGTGATGAAGACCTTGGAGCTAGGATTCCATGTGGGATGTGGAAGCTAGCCAGACTGACAGAGAAGCCTAGAGAAACCAGGGTACCTGGGTTTTGAGTTGAGGATGTGGCATGGGAAGAAGGGGTTAGAATTTAGGACTGTGCTCTACAGGAATCAATTTAAGCTATCACCCCAGGATACATGGCTGAGTTATAAGGTATATAAATCAATTGTCAAAAGAAAATCAAAAACATCAAAAAAAAAATAAAAGAGAAAAAAGTAACTTCTGGATGAAACATAAAATATCAAAGTCTCATGTGTAAAAATTATAAGTAAGAAAGAATAAGGCCATGACAGGTCCTTGAATCAGGGCCCAATTAAGTGATTTATGTCCCACAAGTCTGTAGTAGCAATTATGCATTTACCCAATCAGCAGCCAGGACTACAGAAATTGTCATACTATGAAAGAGAGAGAAAAAGGACTAGATTTTGAAGCAGAAGGGAAATATCATTCCCTGATCTGATTTTACCTTTGCTCTCAGGGAGAGGGTAGCCAAAATGGCAGCCAAACTGAGGTACTTGGTAGTAGCCTGGATCTGGCATGAGGGAATCCTGCATCTGAGGGTGTCAAACAGCCGCTTCCTTTAACCCCAAAATAAGTTCAAGTCCCCTGTCTTGGCTCAGAATCTCATCAATCCCACTGGGATTGGTTGATCTCTTTGACTTTATGCTCCAAGACACTGTGTAGGTTAACTTTGTGCTTCTTGCCTTTGTGCAGTGGCTCTTTTGTAATCCCCTCTCCTGGAATCAGACACAATCATTAATCAAAGTTCCATAATATTTAACAATAAATGACAGGTTTACATAATCTAAAACTTTTGGTTATACATTGACATTAGGGCTAATGGACATCTTAAACTTATACTAGTACAAAATTAAAAAAAAACCTTACTGGTTTTTAAGAACATATGCTTCAAGTACAAAAAATGAGAGAAAGAAGAAAACTTAAATACTCATGCACATTAAAGGAAAAACAATAAGAAAAATTTTAAAAAGTCAAAAATATATAGTGCACATTCTATAAAAAGGTGCCAGCAAAGTAGAGGCACAATACAAAGGTTTCTCACCAAAAAATGAGATCCATTGCCTTTTTAACTTGGCCATGATTTACAGTTTCCATTCATATGTGAGTACATATGATTTTCACCCAGTAACAGCCTCTTAAAACAGTAGTACAAAAGCTAATGCACATTCTAAGAAGTACCAAAATCCCTCAAATCACAAGAGCACATTTATTGACAATAGCAAACAAACCTGCTATCATTAGGATTCACATGAGTCTCCATAGCCACTTGCTGTGTGACATTTGAAAACCTATGAAGCTCATAGATACTTGTCACAACTTCTCCAAATCTATCCAGTTTTTCAACCTTGGTGAAGATATTTCTGACAAAGTCTAGTACTCCCATCATTCCAAAATGTGGCAGGAGAAACCAGAAAAAAAACAAAACAAAACAAAACAAAACAAAACTTCTGTACTGGTGATGAAAATCCTTTGGGTCTAAAATGTCACCAAGAATCTAGGTCATTCTGGTGGAAAGGTAGAGTAAGCTGAAGAGTTACAAATATAAAAACCATCCAGGAGCCACCAAGCTCCATGGGAAATCCTCCCTGTGAGAGCCATCCAGAAGTTATCAAGCCCCCTGCGAAAATCCTTCCCATCTCCCAGATGAGATTATAACCCATTATAGGGTAACCAAATTCCTTGGGAAACCTCCCTCCTCTGATGAGATACTGTAACAGTTGTAAAAGGCATGTATTTATATATCCCATCCATCGCAATGTGGAGGTGAGGAATACAATAGTGAAAATCACTTTTGATGTCTCATCTATTGCATTTGCATAAATGCAGAAGTGGGGAATACAATAGTGCTATTGTACTTCACTTCAACTACTAAATGGACTCTTACCTCTTGTTACAAACAGTTCAAAGGTAGGCAAATGATCAGTCAGAGGTAGTGGTACTAGTAGATATCTGAAAATAACTTCTGAAGACCCATTAAAATCAAATTGAAATTTTCAGCTCATTAAATTCTCAAAAGGTTGTATACAGATTGTAACAGTTTGATGGAATCCATCCACCATGTGACAATTAACAAAGGCAAAATGGAACAAAAGGCCTTTAAGGCAACATGTGACCTTGATGGATCTGGTGACAAACCCAGCATCCATAAGGACTTATGGTTTTACCATGGAAAAGGGTTTGTCCAAGTTGTTTATGGACTTTTAAAATGGTATTTTTCCAGTCCAATCATAGAGGAGGGTACAAATAAAGACAATGTAACAGAACTTATAGCTAAATGGCCAAATCACAATATCTGAAAATGACATAGTGTAACAGAAAAGATTAGATCAGATTAATATGTGAACTTAAAAACAAAATTAAATTTTAAAGCAAACAATCAGCAAATACAATAAGTGTGACAGGCTACAGGCACTCAGTGTTAATAGAAGGTTTTACATGAGAGCAATCAATCCAAGAGTCCTTTTCTCCAATTCTGATAGCTATTTTACAGAGACTTCTTCACTATTTGGAGGGGAATAAACTGAAATAGTTAACATCAATAAGGCAAAGGAGTCTTAAAAGGCTTAAAATTCACCTCCAGACTCTTTAAGGTTCCTTCCCCTCCTGAGTACCATCATCCATCTAGATTCCTTTGGTCACACTTCTGGGGTTCCCCATACAGGGGCGGATTTCTGCACTGAGCATAGTGTGGACGAACTCCATATTGGATGTGTTTCAAAGACTGGGTACACTCTCCCTTCTATGTCTTCAGATTACTCAAGATATATTTCAGTTTTTTCTTGGGGAGGAATGGATACATTTCAAAGTAACCAGTTGGTACAAGTACTCCCAGTAATGGTAGTAAGAAAAGATATCCTAAAACTGTGAGCTGTGGGAGCTTTGTAATGCTCTCTAGGAATGGAAGCTGTTTGAGATAGGCAGGAAACTGGGCCATGCTTGCAATTCTACTTCCTGTAGATGGAGCTACCCTAGTATGAACTGGCTAGGAGTAAAGTTAAGAGATTTGGAAGAGTAACCTTCCTTCCCTTCCCCCCTAGGGGTAAAACTGCCAGGTTGCTTCTCACTTCCTCTGCCATGTGGGCAAGGGACTGCTTCTCCCCTTGATTGCTCTCCCCAGGTATGTGGGCAGGGAGTTAAGAGGGTGTGAAATAAGGATCCTTCCTAGATGGATGAGAGATGATAAAACCCACCAAGGAACCTCCCCAGGGCCAGTAAAGCACAACCTTTGAAATTATTAAAACCAAGTTTATTAAGGGTAGGGAAATGATAAATACAGTCCTAAATGTATCAAGCTATATCTCTTCCCACCAATATATGCTCCCCCTCATGGGGTCTGCTATTCTGTTCATCTGAAGCCCTTCTTATAGCTCCCTGCTCTTAACTAATACCCCAAAAGCTATCTGACTATAAGGCAACCTAATTTATATGGATTAACAAAAGGACAAAGAGGAAGGAAGGACTCACAGGTGTATTTGAACCCATACCTAAAGCCTGGGGTTGACTTCACTAGATAACCCAAAGTCCTAGTTGACAACACTTGGATTACCTTGGCCAATTGGATTTCTGGCAGATGGATCACAGACAGATGGTCTCTGAACCTTAGAGAAAAGGCAGTCCACTCCAAGGCATACTCTCAACCAAGGAATCCCTAATCTCTCGAGGAGATTAGGACTACCAAGGGAAATTTGCCAGAGCAAAACCTCCTTCCAGCTCAGTGGAAAACAGGAGTCCATGAATGACTGACCATTAATGCCAGTAAACTCCCACAATCCGTCTCTCCTTGTCAGAATCCTCTCCCAGGGCTTGTATCCAAATTCTCCTCTTTTACTCTTTAAACTAATCCATGAAATTTACTCTATCCCTTACCTACCTTCCTACAGGTAGAAGAACCCCCTTAGGTAAAAGCCTTTAGGAGGCTAATTGTTGCCTAGGAGAAACATCTGGGCTTCCAAGGCAGCAGCAAGCACTCAGCTGTTAGCAAAGAAGGGAAATTTATACTTTACCTTCCCTGCAGGAAAAACTTCTCTCAAAATACGTGGCAGGTGGGTGGCAGCTCCAGCCTCAGCAAGTACCCCCAGAGCAAAGTCCCACAACCAAAATGGGTGGGCAGAGACACCACTTCCATATCCTGTGGGAAGACTCCAAATAGAGTTCCTCTGAGGGGGAGGGCAAAAAGGGTTGTGGCAGGACACGGTTTTCTCAAAATAATCTACTGCCTATCTTTACTCAAAGGCTATCTCAAAAGATGATCAAGGATTCTATCTCTTTGTGGCTCCTCAGTGTACATTTGGAATTGGGAAGATGCCATTTAAAAGTATGTTATATATTTCCTATGGACATGTAGGAGACTTTGAAACTACATTTCCCATGATTCCTGATGGCAAACAGGAAGTATGATGATGTAAGAGAGGGGTTAAATCTCCTGGGTGAGGAGGAAGTGCCTCTCTTTAACTATCAGGTGCGGGAAGGTATGAAGGGTAAAAATGGCTGAGGCGGCAGTTTGAATTACTTACAGGCGCGTGGTCTAATGATTTTATCCCTATCAGCATGGCTTTAATTAAACTACTAATTTATATTATTATATCAGTCTTTATCATTTTTAATCGTAACATCAATAATGTAAGATTTAAATTAATACCCAATAACTACAAGTATTATATTTTATAAAGTTTATGAATAATAACTTAAAGTAGAAGAAATAAAAAAATAGAAGTATAAAACTTAAGTATGACCACATGAGTAAGCTTTCTTGCCAAGCTCTCCCCCCAGACTCCATAGCTGTGTTCTGAGGAGAAAAGAGAGAGAAAGGAGCTACATCAAAATATATCCTCCCTACATATGCAGTGTTCACATTCAGCATGAGCAGGTAAAGGGGATGCTGGGTAAGAGAGTCCTGGGGAGCAAATACTAGTTACATAGAAGTTATACATCACAGACCCCATTGGGGTACCAGATAATGATAGGAGAGGGGTGGTGTGTAATACGTCTGGCCTTCAGGCAGTGGAGGCCAGGGAACTCAATGTACAAAAGAAGCATACAGTGTTTTTTTGTTTTTTTTTTTAAAGTAGAAGAAAATATTGATGAATTGTTTTGAAATAAAAAGGAAGAAACGAAGGCTTCTCTAGTTGATTCGGTTCTTTGTATAGCTTGTGAAACTTGAACTAGTTAAGAATTGTTTTCTTCCCCTGTACACACTGCTATCTCCCTCAGGGACAGACTGTATTCTAAACCACATAGATTTTGGATCAATATTATATCTTTATTAGCCACTTCAATTAAAAGGTATAAACTCAGTCCATATAAAATGAATCCTTAGAATTCTTACTACAGTTGTAGTTTAGTGGGCTTCATTTGGACTATTCTTGGAACCAATAAATGAATACAGAATACTGTTCATCCTCATGACTTCAAGTGGATTTCTGGTTGTGATGAAAAGTGAGGTCACTGCTGTTCTTCCATATGAAATGTTGTTTTGTCCATATTCCAATCCAAAACTTGATTTTGGCACAACATTTCAATTTTCTTTTTTGCTCTTTCTTGCTCTCCAGTTTTTTGTTTGTTTGTTTGTTTTTCTTTATTAAAGCTGTCACTGATTTCAGGCTTATTGTCCAAAATTATTTTATTTTCTAGGAGATATACTTTATTACTTTCCTAACCTAGAGAACTGTTACTAGCAGATAGTTCTTTAAAGTTTTACCCTGAAGATGAGTGAGATTGGAGGTAGAAGGGAATTTTGTTTAACATGGGCAAATTTTTATCCAGAGTGATGTCAGTCACTCACTGGGATACTGTCTTACTGAGAAGCACAAACTTAGTCTTGCCTCCCTAAAAGGTAAGCTCTGTCAAGATTTTGAAAATATCACTAGGATTTGTACAAGGAGCCACTTGTTTTTTGGACTTAATTCTCCTACTCATCATTTACATTGTTTATCTCATTTCTTTCTTTTTTATATTTTTATTTTTTAAAGTTCATGAAAAAAAATTTCAATTCATTTAAGAAAATTTTTATTTACAAATTCTCCCCTGCCCCCATCCTCCCTCTACATTGAAAAGACGAGCGATTTGACTTAGGTTATGCATGTGCAGTCTTGTAAAACAAATATCCATCTTAATCATGCTGTGAAAGATAACCCAGACAAAAGAAAGAAAGTAAGAAAAAAAGAATGTTTTAATTTATATTGACTCTGTCAACTCTTTCTCTGGAAGTAGATGGCATTTTCCATCATGAGATCTTGCATTGATGAGAAATAGCTATCATTCACAAGTGATCATTTTAGGTTGTTAATCTATATAATATTCTCCTGTTCTGTTCACTTTACTTTGAACCAGTTCATGTAATCTTTCAAGACTTTTCTGAAATCATCCCGTTTGTCATTTCTCAGAGCATAATAATGCCCATCACAATCACATGCCACAACTCTTTCAGCCAATCTCTTTTTCTCAACATTAAGATACATTTAGGGTCTTTTTCTTTTCTTTTTATCTTTTTGGGACATAGACCTAGTGGTGACATTGCCAGGTCAAAAGGAAAACACAGTTTTATAACTCTGTGGGCATTGCTCCATTTTACTTTCCAGAATCAGCTCACAGCACCATCAACAGTGCATTAATGGGGAGCAGCTGGGTAGCTCAGTAGCTCAGTGGATTGAGAGCCAGGCCTAGAGACGGGAGGTCCTAGGTTCAAATCTGACCTCAGACACTTTCTAGCTGTGTGACCCTGGGCAAGTCACTTGACCCCCATTGCCTACCCTTCTTCTGCCTTGGAGCCAATACACAGTATTGACTCCAAGATGGAAGGTAAGGGTTTTATAAAAAATAAAAATTAAAAAAAAACAGTGCATTAATGCCAATTTTCCACATCCCCTCCAAAATTTGTCATTTTCCTTTTCTGTCATATTAGCCAATCTGAAAGGTGGAACCCCTCTTTGAGCCAGTTTAGAATGAAAGTTCAATCATTCAGGCATTGTCTGCCACTCCCAATCTTCCTTTCCACTGTAGAGCTCTTCCACTCTTCTTTTAGGTGAGATAATTTATTACATCCCCCCACTGCATCCCTCTTGTTTTGGGATATCATCCCATTATAGTCAGCTCACACAGTGCTCTCTTTCTATGTATGATCCTTCTAACTGCTTTAATAATGATGAAATTCTTAGGAGTAACATTTATCATCTTCCCATGTAGGAATATACAATTTAATCTTTCTGAATCACTTATGATTTCTTTTTCTTCTTTACCTTATGTTTCTCTTGAGTCATGTATTTGAAAGTCAGTTTTCTGGTCTTTTCATCAGGAATGATAAAAATTCTTCAATTTTATTAAATATCCACTTTTTCCTCTGAAGGATTATACTCAGTTTTTTTGGGAAGATGATTCTTGTTGGTCATTCTAGCTCCTTTGTTGTCTAAAATATATTACAAGTTCTCTGATCCTTTATGTAAAAGCTGCTAAACTCTGAGTTATCTTGACTGTAGCTCCTTAATATTTGAATTGTTTCTTTCCAGCTGCTTACAATAATTTCTCCTTGACCAAGTGCTTTGGAATTTGTTATAGTATTCATGGAAATTTTCATTTTGAGATCTCTTTCAGGAAATGATCAAAGGATTCTTTCAATTTCTATTTTATCCTTTGGTTCTAGAATATTAGGACAGCTTTCATTAATAATATTTTGAAAGATGGCTTATTTTTTGGTCATGGTTTTCAGATAGGGTAATAATTCTTAAATTACATCTCTAGGATCTATTTTCCAAATTAGTTGTTTTTCCAATGAGATATTTCACATGTTCTCCAATTATTTCTTGATAACTCAGGGAGTAAATAAGTTTCACTAGTCCAATTCTAATTTTTATTTACATTTTTTATTTGTTTGCAAAATACTTCCATATTGGTCTTTGTCTTAAGAGCAAAGTCATTCATAACCCAAGCCCCTAAATAAAACCAAAAATACACTGTTGTGTAAGAAGACTCCAATAGTTATTTCTCTGGAGGTGGATAGCATTCCTCATCATAAAACTTTTAGGATTGTCCTAGATTAGTGATGACCAAACTACAGCCTGGCCTGTGGGCCAGATGCAGCCCCTGAGCGACATTATTCTTAGTCTAACAAATACAATGAGTAGGATACAATACAATGAAACTTCGAAAGAGTTGCCTTAGAAACAGACTGGCAGATGAGCATTTCCTTTCCTTTGGCCCCTTCTTTTTTTTTTTTTTTTTTAAACCCTTGTACTTCGGTGCATTGTCTCATAGGTGGAAGAGTGGTAAGGGTGGGCAATGGGGGTCAAGTGACTTGCCCAGGGACACACAGCTGGGAAGTGGCTGAGGCCGGGTTTGAACCTAGGACCTCCTGTCTCTAGGCCTGACTCTCACTCCACTGAGCTACCCAGCTGCCCCCCCTTTGGCCCCTTCTTTAAAAAGTTTGCCCATTACTGTTTTTGACCATGTTGCTTCAATAATGCTCTTCCACTATCATTTCTATTTAAGTTCAATTTTAACACTTGGATCTTCCTCTTCTTTTAGAAAGAACCCCCCACCCCCATTATTAGTATATTGTTACTGTTGTTTTGAAGTCCAAGGATCTTTATCTTTTTTTCCCTTTCTCAATTTTCTCTATTTCTTTTCTCTTTTTTCCTGTTTGCTATATTTGTTTACTCATTTTGTTTTTCTGTTATTTTGTGGTGTTTGCAAAGCAAATAATTTGCTCATGATGGGGGAGGGAAATTAATAGGATTTCTTCAAATGCTTCTCTTGTTGAATAGGTCATTGATTTATGAAGCTCAGATTTAGAGAACCTATTACTTTGAGTTATAACTTAAAATAATTTTGCTCTTCATAATGTATTATTTTGTTGCTTTCTGTGGTTTCAGGTGGATGCAAAATAGACTTCTGTATCTTGAATTTCCTATCCTTTATATCTGAAGGCATTTTGCTTGTTCAGTTAAAGAATTTTTTCTTACTGGATGCTAAATTTAATCACTATGTTTCTTATAGTTTGCAGCATTATTTTTGTTTTGTTTTACTTTTTTTTCCTTTAGGTGATGTCTGGATTATTTTTTTTTATAGATATCTGAAACTTGATATTTATTAGTTATGTTCTACTTTTTTATAAAACATTTATTAATATTCATTTTTAACATGGTTACATGCTTCATGCTCCTACTTTCCCCTTCACTCCCCACAATCCCCCCACCCATGGTCGATGCACATTTCCACTGGTTTTAACATGTGTCATTGATCAAGACCTATTTCTAAATTGTTGATAGTTGCATTGGTGTGGTAGTTTTGAGTCCACATCCCCAATCATGTCTGCCTCAATCCATGTGTTCAAGCAATTGTTTTTCTCATATGTTTCCTCTCCTGCAGTCCTTCCTCTGAATGTGGATAGCATCTTTTCCATAAATCCATCAGAGCTGTCCTGTGTCATTGCTTTGCTGCTGGTACAGAAGTCCATTACATTCGATTTTACCATAGTATATCAGTCTCTGTGTACAATGTTCTTCTGGTTCTGCTCCTTTCACTCTGCATCAGTTCCTGGAGGTCTTTCCAGTTCACCTGGAACTCCTCCAGTTTATTATTCCTTTTAGCACAATAGTATTCCATCACCAGCATATAGCACAGTTTGTTCAGCCATTCCCCAATTGAAGGACATACCCTCCTTTTCCAGTTCTTTGCCACCATGAAAAGCTCAACTATAAATATTTTCATACAAGTCTGTTTATCTATGATCTCTTTGGGGTACAAACCCAACAATGGTATAGCTGGATCAAAGGGCAGGCATATTTTTATAGCCCTTTGAGCATAGTTCCAAATTGCCAGCCAGAATGGTTGGATCAGTTCATAGCTCCACCAGTAATGCATTAATGTCCCAATTTTGCCACATCCCCTCCAGCATTCATTACTCTCCCCTTCTTTCATTTTAGCCAATCTGCTAGGTGTGAGGTGATACCTCAGAGTTGTTTTGATTTGCATTTCTCTAATTATTAGAGATTTAGAACACTTTTCTCATCTGCTTATTGATACTTTTGATTTCTTTACCTGAAAATTGCCTATTCAT
>NC_058136.1:2201096-2233779 GCF_016433145.1 Gracilinanus agilis | reverse complement strand
CTGTACCATCTAGCTGCCTTACTGTGTGTGTGTGTGTGTGTGTGTGTGTAAGCAAAGGCATTTAAAAATGGCACATTATTTCAAAAGTATAATTACAAATATGCAGACTTCATTCGCTCACCACATGGGTAGCATCATCCCCCTCTTCTCTTTGCAGTCACCTCTGGGGAGGGGAAGGGAATTGGGTTCCTGGTTTATCTCAGTTGCTGTTGAGCATAGTTCCAGTTTTGAGTCTGTAGCTCCCAGTTACCCTGGCTTCTGAGGACTTCCATGCCAGGATCATCCTGCCTGCAACCCTGGCTCCAAAGTCTCCAGGACTTGGACTACCAGGTCCCGTGGGGGAAAAAGTCAAGAACATACAACACAAGATAGAAATGGCCACCTCCAGGGCCATTTTTTTGGAGCTGGGGGAAAAGAGAGAGAATGGGAAAGATGTGCCTTCTCTTCCCACTGGTTCACTTCATGGTGTCCACACTGGGCACAGTAGATGAGAGATGCTGAAGAGAGTGAAGTTGAAAAAATGGCAGGGAAAAGAGAGCAAACAGCTTGGTTTCACCAGTTTTAAAGGTGCAGGCAGCCAGTAAAAGGTAGCTACCCTGACCCATAGGTAGGGGACACGGTGGGCACCATGTTAGAATGAGGCGTGCTCTAAAGGGCCCTCAAATACATTTCCATGTCTAGAGAAGCCCAGGCTATACGTGCATACGTAGTTGTGTGCACAAGTCTGTCAGAAGGATGGATTGGAAGCTCCTTCAGGGCAGGAACGATTTCATTTTTGTCTTTGTACCCCCAGAGCATAGCCCAGTGTCTGGAATATAGTAGGCACTTAATACATGCTTGTTGATTATTTGATTCTCTGTGGGCACCTGTACTGAATTGTCTACGTTTGGTGTACTTTAGGCTAACGGCTTTTGTCCTGAAGTCCTTTGCCCAGTCACGGGGGTTTATTTTCATTGATCCCAAGGAGCTGGTGTCTGCCAAGAACTGGATCATTCACCATCAGAAAGAAGATGGCTCCTTTCCTGCTATGGGAAGAATATTGAACAAAGACATCCAGGTAAGCACAACAACAATCTCAAGTCAACAAGTCCAATGCACAAGTCCCTGCGATGACCCTCCAGTGTAGGTGGCCAGGTGATATTATCCTCCTCCCGTAATGATAACTGAAGGTCGCAGATGTTAGGTGACTTGCCCAAGGTCCTGAGGTCCCTTCCATCTCTGATAATCAGACTCTGTTCTTGGAAATTGTTATGGCAATCTAAGCCCTTCCTTAGATGTCCCCGAAGTTTGTGGTGCTTTGAGACTCAAATGAGATCCTGGATGTAAAGCGCTTTGAAAATCTTCAAGCGCTATTTAAAAACTAGTTATCCGGGCAGCTGGGTGGCTCAGTGAAAGGAGAGCCAGACCTAGAGATGGGAAGTCCTGGGTTCAAATCTGGCCTCAGACACTTCCTAGCCATGTGACCCTGGGCAAGTCATTTAACCCCCATTGCCTAGCCCTTACTGCTCTTCTGTCTTAGAACAATAGTGCTTCTAAGATGGAAGGTAAGGGTTTAAAAAAAAAAAACTAGTAATCTACTTCATCACCATCATCCTGAAGTCACTAATCCTATAGTCTGGAAGTAGCTTCATTTCTCGAGCCTTATGCTACCCTCCTGCTAGGCTCAAGAAATGTTCGTAGAGGGGCATGCTAGCAAATATTTAACAACCAGGCTGGAGCAATGAGGGATGGGGAGGATAGGTGGACTGCTAAATGCCTACACACTTTTTATTTTAATCTGCATTAAGCTTCCTTAAGTCTAGATAGTCAATTAATAAAATAATACAGAAAAAAAATACAGTGTGTAAAAATTGCCCATTTCTGAGGTCTAAATGCTGACACTGGAAATCTAAGCATTCTTGTGAGCCAGCTAGGGCGGGCTCTAACATCCTCCCCGGTAGTGCATCTTCCTACTAGTCAGGGGAAGCAAGGTGCTTGACCCAGGGCTAAGTAAAGTTTTAGAAAGGGATTGAGAAAGCTGGTTGAGCTCCAGCCAGCCCAATCACCGCAGCAAAGGGCAGAAGAGGGTCATGATCCCAGCACCTACCCAGCAGTCAAAGCGCCCGTCCCTTTCATTCCACTTTGACAGATGGGCAAGGGACCAGTGTTAACCCCAAACTCCAAGACACTCAATCACACGCTCATGCACACATATACCTAAAGACACAGACAAATAGAAGCACACAAAGGCCCACAATCATACAGCTACACAAAAACACATACAGACAGATCCAGCCACAACCAGACTAACAAACACATTCACTAGAGGGCAGGGGCTGGTCTAGCCTGAACCTCGAACACAAGCTGGGCTTAATATATTTTGAATCTTTTTATTGAAGCCCCCTAGCTGCAGAATTGATAGTGAACTAGCCCCAGTCCTTCCTCAGTCACTCCAGGCAAATCCCAATTTTTCTCTGCCTCAGTTTCTGCAATCTGTAAAATGGGAGTAAGAGCACCTACCTCAGAGGGTTGTTGTAAGGATCAAACAAGATGATAATATCTAAATTATATGTCATCTAAAATGCCTATCCTAAAGGGCTATAGAAATGCCAGCTATTGCTGGCAGCTAAATACACTGCCTTGGGCACAGACACACACAGGGTAGGGTAACGGCTGGTTCATTTCTATTGTGTGTTGTTTCTAGGGTGGGATCCATGGGAAGATTTCTCTGACAGCGTATGTGGTGGCTGCTCTGCTGGAGACAGGCATAACTTCCGAGGTAAGAGACAAGAAGCGCCTGCCTGCCTGCCTGGCTCTTGGCGCCAGGGGCACGGGGGAGACAGAGACAGAAGGGAAGAGGCAGGGAAAGAAAAAGACAGCAAGAGACAGAAACAAAAAGACAGAGAAAGATGAGAGAAAGAAAAAGAGAGAGGAGAGAGGGAGAGAGGGAAGGAGGGAGAGAGAGAAAAGAAAAGAACATGTGGGAGTGACTGTTTATAGAGGAGGGATGGGAATGGGGGTGGGAAAAGCAGGAGATAAGCTGCTACTCTTGGATCTACCATCTGGATTCATCCACACTTGGCATGTGTGACTGCAACGTCCCCTTCCAGGCTGCCCAAGTGTGGCAACTTCCTCTTCCTTCCCACAGACATGCAGTGGACTGTGCTGAAGGCATAGGGGCCATAGCCAGGGGATTTACCTAGTCATGGACACCCATGTTGTTAGCTGCTTATGGGTCTGACCATCAGCCAGAGAGCTCCAAGAGAAGAGATCCAGGGGAAAGAAGACCCTTTGCCCCTATTAGGGAAGGGAATCACCATTTCTTTAGCCCGTATTCTGTTCCAAATGCTTTACAAATATCTCATTTTATCCTTGCAATAACCCTGGGGAGTTGGTGGTCTTGGTATATCCCCATTTTAGAGTTGAGGAAACTGAAGCAAACAGAAGCTAAGTGATCTTCCCAGGGCCACACAGCTAGTCAGTATCAGAGATTAGATTTGAACTCAGATCTTCCTGACCCTAGCTCTAACACTGTATCTACTGCACCCCCAAGTGCCCCAAGATCACAGACTTGCTTTGTGCAAATGCTCATGTTCTCTTTTGACAAGGGAAGTTTAGTGAATCCACATTATTTTGAGAGCATATAGAGAATGGTGAAACAGGGATACAGAGTATAGTCACAAGGCCTAGGTTCAAATCCTGGTTGTGTTTCAGGCAACTGGTGGTACAATGGATGGAGCGCTGGACCTGGAGGTAGGAAGGGCTGACTTCAAATCTGGCCTCAGACACTTCCTAGCTGTGTGACCCTGGGCAAGACATTTAATCTCTCTACCTCAGTTCCTTCAACTATAAAATGGGAATATGAATAGCACTTCCCACAGTGGTTATAAAAATCAAATGAGGGAGCAGCTAAGTGTCTCAGTATGTAGAGAGTCCTGGAGTCAGGAGGACCTGGATTCAAATCTGGCTTCAGACACATCTTAGCTATGCAACCCTGGGCAAGTCACTCAACCCCCATTGCCAACCCCTTACCACTCTTCTGCCTTGGAACCAACACACAGTATTGATTCTGAGACAGAAGATAAGGGGTTAAAAAAAAGATCAAATGAGATAAAAAGGACTTTGTAAATCTTGTGCTACATAAAGGTTTACTATTATTATAAATACTGGTGATTATTATCCCCAGTGTTTTCTTAGACGGTCCCTTTTCTTCTTGGGGCTTTGTTTTGATTCAACTAGAAAATCTCTTGTCTCTGCTTTGGCTCAGAGGCTTCTGAGCCAGCTCAGCCTCTCTTAGATTCTCTGGGATGTGGTTGAGAAGTAAACAGCAGTGTCAGTGAAAAAAGTCAGGAGACTCCAACTCAAGACCCTATTTCTGTCATAAGCTGTGAGGCAATGAGCAAGTCACTTCATCTCCCTGTGCCTTTGCTTCCTCATCTGTAAAGCAGGGGCTTGGACTAGATAACCTAGAATCACTCATTCTCTGCTCCTCTGATTGATCGATCCTATAATCCTCAGTTTCTTCACCTCTGAAATGAGGATAAATCCGTGCACCACTTGCCTATCTTGGGAAGTTTCTGGAGAAAGGAGGTCCCAGGTTCAAATCTGGCCTCAGACACTTCCTAGCTGTGTGACCCTGGACAAGTCACCTAACCCTTACCGCTCTTCTGCCATGGAACTGATACTTATATCAATTCTAAGACAGACAGTACAGGTTTTTTTTATAATGTATATATTTGTTTGCTCATTGTCTCCCTATGAGGTTGTAAGTTCCTTGGGAGCAGGGATTGTCTTTTACCTCTATTTGTATCCCCAGGGCTTAGCACAATGCCTGGCACATAGTAGATGTGGTTAATAAATGTTGATTGATTGACAGAGGTAAGAGATGAAGTTGTGAGAGTGGTTACGGTCATCTTGGGAACCGAGAGGGTTGGGGGAGGAGGGGGAAGAAGATTAAATCATCTCTACAATTAGGAGGTGGAAAAAAGGAGCTAGAGAAGGAGACAGGAATGGTAAGATGAGACATCAGTACTCTGGTGTCATGAAAATCAAAGAGAGAGAGAGTTTCAGGGAAAAAATAGCATTCAGTAGCATCTTGTGCTGCAAAGTCAGAATAAAATCCTTGAAGGAATGGGTCAGAGTTCTGACCTAGTGGGTCAGTTTTTATGATCTTTGCCCTTTTAGAGTCTTAAGGGAAGCATGTTGAGGAAGAGATTTCACTGTTTTTCCATTTGTGAATGTCTGAAGTGGGAGCACGTGTGTATGCACTGTTTTCCTCCAACATGGTATCTCCAGTGGACATGTTGCGTTTAAAAGTTGTAGTAATGGAAATAATTTTGTTCAACAACCCCCTGATCCATAATATTAAGCAAGGCATTAAAACAGGGAGATGTGTGCTCACTAGAGGTGTTTGCTCCTGGCATGGAGCCCATCCAGGGTTTAGTCCAGATGGAAGAGGGATGCCCCACAGACAGTGAGGTCCTCCAGATGCTACAGTGTGGGAATGACCTTGTGCTAATTTTATCAAGCCCCAGAACATTGAAGAGCCTTGGATGTGTTATGAATAAGTGTATTGAAGACTCTCCTAAATGAGAGGGCAAGACTTGGAGCCAGGATTTTGGAGTCACTCAAAAGGGTTTGTGCTAAGTAGCCACACAGAAAATAATAAATGGAAGAAGAATGCCTATTGTCCAGACTAATGTGCAGCCGGATGGATGACCCCTAAGCTGTTCTATCAGTTATCTTAGACAGATGGCCCAGAAGTGAGGAGGAGGAGGAGGAGAGATAGTGGGATTGCCTTGGGGAAATCTTATAGAGCTTCAAATGACCCCAAAATTATCCTGTCACAAAAGCCCTTCTTTTGAACATCGGCATTCTTCTGGAAGTGCTGGACAGCTGGGAACCACAGAGCACCACTACCTCTAAAGTCACCCAGAGGGCAGCCTACATGCTACACAGGGGTCTGTGCCATGTCAGGAGACCCAAAGAAAGTCTCCAGCACTCTAGGTGGACCCCCAGGACAAGAGTGGATCAGACAGTGAACGGACCCACTACAGTCAGCACCACTGGAGAGTGTATCCATGTCAAAGAAATCATTGCTCAGAGGAAGCTTCCAAGTATACAGCACCTCGTCTAAGTGTCTGTGCATCTAGCTAGCCTTTCTATAGCACTCAAAGATCTACATCTTTATAGATGGTATTTCATTTGATCCTTTTAACCACCCTGGGAGAGTTATTATACTCATTTTGCAGATGAGGAAACTGAGGCAAAAAGAGATCAGGTCAGCACTTGAGGTCACCACTTGGATAATAAATATCTGAGGCAAGATTTGAACTCATCTTCTTAACTCCAAATCTAATGCTGCCTGAATATGTGGATAGGAATAATGGGTTTACATTAAAAGCTCAGGTTACATCATTTGTATCGTTAAAGAGAGATGAGTTTGGAAGAGATAAGGTCCCTTCCAACTCAGAGATACTCTGATTCAAGGCTCCCCGGGGAAATAAGGGAGTTTAACCATCTCAAACTACAACATACATTCAAGAATGATCCCATGATCCTTTGAACCCATTGTGTGGACTTTGAAAATAACAGGCCTCTGCAGCCCTAGATGGAAATACCCAAGATTCGTTGCATTTTGATTTTTAAAAATAAATGGTCTCCTGATGTCTACCTTGCTCCTTTGACCACCAGCTCATACAACAGACTGTGTCAGAGACTCTAAAGATCCAGATGGACCAGAATCTAAAAAGATCAATTTATCAATTTGTTTTGATAATAAATCAAATTCATTGAAAAAAAAAACAAAGCAAAAAAAATTTTTGTTTTTTTAAAAACGCTTCCCTTTTGTCTTAGAATCCATACTATATATTGATTTCAAGGCAGAAGAGTGGCAATGGTTATGTGACACACTATGTAAGGGCAGATTTGAACCCAGAACTTCTCCTGGCTCTCAATCCACCGAGCTGCCCACTGTAAGACTTCTGAAGAGAAGCACCCGACCTCCTGAGACAGTCACACTGAAGTATGTGCGCTAATAGCTTTGCTGTGCTTTCTGAGACCCCCAGAGAGCAAGTGCGACACCATTGCCGGCATAGAGGATAGCAAAACATCCACTCTTTATGTGTGTAGACGGAGGGTAACGCCAGCTCCCCCTACCCTCCACTTATTGCATGTGGAGTTCAGGATTCAGTTTGGGTGTCATCTTTCAGGAAGGACATAGACCAGCCCGAGCGGGTCCAGAGGAGGCTGACCTGCCTCTGTGGGGTGAAAGGCCTTGAGACTGTGTAATACGAGCATCTCTGGAGGATGTTTGGCCCCGAGAAGACTCGGTGAGCTCATGATCACTTGTGTAAATATCTGAAGAGTTTTCGTGTGGAGGAGGGACTTGACCTACCGCCCGGAGCTCCTGAGAGCACAATCAGGATTGCTGGGGGAAGGGAAGGGACGAGAGCAGATTTTGACTTGGTACGAGGAAGAGAGAGCTCCTTTGGCTGAGCCATCCCAAGACAGATCGAGCTAGCTGCCTTTGAAGTGCCGGTGATGAAGGAAGACCTTCGGGCCAAGGTTCTGGGCTGTGGGTTCAGAATATCCCAGGGCAGATTGAGGCACTGGTCAGAAGGGTGAGCCTGGGTGTCTTCTGAGGCGCCGCACCCCTCTGAGATCCTGGGATGCTGGGAGAAGAGGGCAGGCATGGGGAGAGTGCTGGACCCCGCAGGGGCTGCCTTGCCTGGCCCCGTGGCCTCGTTCAGAGCATCCGATGGGTGCGTCGGGCAGTGCGGGCTCTTCCTCAGCAGCCTAGCCTCTTCCACATTTATGAGGAATCAGGCAACATTTCCTATTTCACTGCACAGAACTCAGTGTAGTTTCTTTTCTTTCCAAGCCTCCAGGGCTAAATAGGCCCCTTGTCTTATGCTGGGTTCATGACACTGCTGGGAGCACCTGGGTACAAAGCGGGGCTCAGGTTCCAAAAGGGGAGAGCCTGCTCCGGAGGCCCCCATTTCTAGAGCGGCATGGCTCCTTACTGGCAAGCCTGCTCTCTCTGTGAGCAAGCCAAGGGGGAAGAGCAAAGGTCATACCCCAGAGGAATGAAAAAAAAAACAAATGACATCAAGTAGAATTACATTGTTTCTATAAATGATCAGAACTGCGTTCCTGAGTGGCGAGGTCACCGCAGATCATTATAACATGATTGCAGGACTGCAATCACCCCTTTCACCCCCCACCTCCCCATCCCACCCAGCAACCTCCGGACCTTATTATTCTCTGGTGTCTGCTTTGCCCTCCTTTGTGTCAGAAATGGCACTGGAAACAATAACAGACAATAAGGCATCGAGAGTCCAAAGAAGAAATTCTGACAGTGCGTGCGAACATAAGGCTGAGGAGACGGGAGAAGGCACGACAGCAAGAGATGTAAGAAATGTGTCAGGAAACCCATCAAAGCTTGCTTGGGACTCAGAGCCAGGAGGCACCGAGATGCCACATCTTCTCCCTGATGCCATTTAGCCTGAAAAAGAAAAAAACTCAGGGGGGCTCCATCATCTCCAAGTGTGCAAAGGGTGGGTGCATGCAGGGGGCTAGTCTTTGCTTGCCTCCAGAGGGCAGAACTAGGAGCAAACAGTCTATCACTGGATATGGCAAAGAGGTGAATGGAAGGAGAAACAATCAGAACTGCCCAAAGGCAACCTGTGCAGAGATGATGGTTGCCCTTTCCTTGGAGCTCTTCGAGCCAGGACTGGATGGCCATTTGTTGGGCGTGTTGGAGAAGGGATTCTTTCTGGAGTAGGGGTTGCTCTAGTGGGCTTTTGCAAGTCCCTTCTCATTTTGACTCAGGGCAAGGAAGAGAGAACTCTTTTAGCCAAGCATCCCACAAACGGATTGAGCTACCTGCCTTTGGAGGTCGTTCCATGAGTCTGTCATTCCTCCTACATAGTAACTGCATGATCATGAATAAGTTGCCTCCCCTCATTGAGACTGTTTCTTTATCCATAAACTAGGACTGAGGACCAACTTTGGAGTTAGAAAAATGAGTCCATGCCCTGCCTGTGACACAGAGTAGCTATTTGGCTATGGGGTCTATTAAGGAGTTATTCATTACTATTATTGTTGTTAGGAAGTTACCCCTAATGCTCTGGTCGGCTCTTTAAGACTTTAAGTGAGAGGGGCTGCTGTTCTGTATTCTTCATGGGTTCCCACATGAAGGATATCACTGGTCTAGAATAACAATAAAAGAAAATGGACTTCATAATCTTGGCACTCTCTACCTTTCAGAGTCCTAAAGAAAGTACTCAGGAAGCCTTAAAGCTCTGTGTAAATGTGAGTTGTTATTATTATGATTTTTATCTCCCTCTTGATTTAGGAAGAAAAAGCAGCTATTACCAAAGCAAAACATTTTTTGGAGTCTAACCTGTACTCGGCAGAAGACCCATATAGCAGTGCCCTCACTGCATACTGCCTTACTCTCCTACATAGTCCAGTTGCCCCTGCTGTGCTTCGGAAGCTGAACAGCCTGGCCATCATGCAAGGTAATCTGGGCAGGTGACCTTAGTGGACCACAAGTAACCCCCCTCACCCTGGCCTTAATGGATGTGTAGAACCTTCTAGTCTTGTTAGAACTGGAGAGCCTTTGACAGCAGAGTCTGTCCCTTTGTTCTGTAAATGAAGGTACCTTAAACCCCAGAGGAGGAAGGACTAGACTAAGTCCTGAAGGCACTGTGATATGGTCAGATGGTAGCACTTTCCAGAGGATAGCCAGCACATCATGGTGGAAGGATCCCATCTGGAATCAAAGGACCTGAGCTTGAATTTTGGTTCTGCTACTTTCCTGGGCAAGCCACTTCCCCAATCTGAACCTTAGTTTCCTCATCTGTCAGATGGCTAGAATGAAGCTTCTGAAAAGTACCTGACAGGGCTGTTGTGATCCTTAAAAATAAAATAAGCATAGGGAAAAGTGCTTACTAAACCCTATGGTGTTTTTTGGTCTAGATCTGTAATTTCATCACTTTGGGGAACTCCAGATATGCCAACTCCTTCCATTTATGTAGATGACAAATCTTCTGTAACTTATCATCTTAAATTATTGCCTAGGACCTTAAAAGGTTAAGTGGCTTGCCCATTGTCCCACATACTAGAAACAAGAGTTGAATCCAGATTTTCAAGACTCTGAGGCCTGTCCCTTACCCACTATGTCATGCCATTTTTCAAACCCAACTTTAAAACCTAAAAATCTAGAAAAATACCAGTAATTATTCATGGGGAGGAAGAAGCCTTAGAATTGTCTTCTTGTTTCCAAGTTATATTTTCCAAACAACTAGCTCTGAATTGAGAGTAATGCATATAAAAGCAAACTGCTAAGAATAATGATTCCATGATAAACTGCTTGATTTCTCTAAGAACCAGAAAGACTTCCATGAACTGATGCAAAGTGAAAGAAGCAGAACCAAGAGAACATTATACACAGTAACAACCATATTGTGGGATAATCAAATGTCTTTGCTACTTAAAGCAATACAATGATCCAGGACAATTCTGAGGGACTTATGAGAAAGAATGCTATCCACATCTAGAGAAAGAACTGTGGGAGTAGAAATCCAGAAGAAAACATATGATTTCTCACTTGTTTATATGGGTATAGGATTTTGGGGTTTTGGTTTTGAAAGATTACTCTATTACAAAAATGAATGATATGGAAATACAATTTGAGTGATAATATATACACAACCCAGTGAAATTGCTTGTCAACTCTAGAAGGGAGATAACATGAATCATATAACCATGGAAATTTTTTTAAAAGAAAAAGAAAAAAAAGAATGATTCCACAAGAACTTTACAACTCTGCTCTATTTGGGGCTCATGCCAAGTTTTCTCCTTAATAGAAGGAACTAATAATGAGGCCTTTTGGTTCAGTCACTAAGCCTCCTAGGACAAGAGCCAAAATATACCCAGTTTGTACCAAATTATAATCAAATCAACAAATCTATATTGAGTGAAGGTCCTTTGCTGACTACAGCAGAGGAGACAAGGCCTGCTCCATGATGGTGACTCATATCCATATTACTCTATGAAGTGTGGGATGACCCATGTCTTTTTAATTCAGGACATACTAAAAGGATACAAATAGGAACAAACTTGGTTTAATGCTCAGCACTACAATAATTTTTCAGTGAATTTTCAGTGAAGTTGCTCCGAAAAGGCTCAAGTGAAAACTCAGCCCAGTTTCAGTGTTAGCATCACAAAGAGGGCCCAATGTGGGGACAGCATTTGTAGATCCAAGGAGCACCCCCCAACCTCTCTCCTTGGCTGGGACTGCTTGGAGCTCACCTCTGTCAATAGGGACAAGCACAGTTTCTCCATTGGCATTTGAGACAACTCCCATGAGGCTGCTAGAATAGAACCTTAAAAGGGGGAAGCTAGGTGGCTCAGCCAGGCCTAGAGATGGGAGGGCCTGGGTTCAAATCTGGCCTCAGACACTTCCTAGCTGCGTGACCCTGGGCAAGTCACTTCACTCCCATTGCCTAGCCCTTACCGCTCTTCTGCCTTGGAACTAATACACAATATTGATTCTAAAACAGAAGATAAGGGTTAAAAGGAAAAAAATAGAAGAACCTTAAAGGAGGGAGAGAGAAGACAAAGCAGACTTGATTGCAATGGATCAGTACAACTGTGGAGCTCGGTTTTCCTCAGGACCTGTGCTTATGGATCCACCATGTCTCTCATGCCATATGCATTCCCAGGGGAATCTTATGTTCCCAACAGTTCTGCCAAATTTCTCAAGGCCTGGAGCACAGAAAAGAAGGGGATGTAACTGATAAATGTGTTTTATAAGGTCACTGAAGACATGTTAATTTTCTTCTGGCCAATAAATTCCTATAAAACCTCTCCAAAACCATACTGCCTCTTAATAAAGTGGTCTGGATGGGAGTCAGATTATAGGAGACCGAAAAAGTTTTGGGATGGTCATGAAGTGATGTCAGCCAGTGTAGACTTGACAGGATGATTGATTATTGGAGTAAGAGAGAAGATGACTCTGAAGTTATAGACCTGGGTATCAATCAGGGAAGATGGCAATGTTCTTACCAGAAATTCACAGAAATAGGGAAGTGGAGAGAATGGGAAGGTTTGGGGTGTCAATGATGAGTTCTGTTTTAGATATGGAAGGTTAAAGACAACAATGGGCCATTCAGGTGGATGTTCTTGGCAAGCACCTTCTGAGTCTTTCCTTCTTCCCTACGAGATATTTGTTAGTTTGCAGGAACATGAGAGGAGAATGTGAAACAGTGACCCAAATATGCTAAAATGACTCCGAATAGGGATGATTGTAAGGTCCTACATTTGACTTCAAAAAAAATAAACTGTAGAAGTGTAGGATGAGGAAGGAAGAAGATGAACAGAAAACCTCCCTACGACATTAGCCACCTCGCCTCTACCCAAAGACCTCAAAAAATAAGCTATTCAGCTGTCCCTCTTGCCTGCTTTGAAATGTAGGACAGGTAGCTAAATTCGAAGGGCAGCTAGATGACCCACCAGACCTGGAGTCAGGAAGACTACTCATCTTCCTGAGTTCAAATCTGGCCTCGGGCACTTAATAATTGCATGACCCTAAACAAGTCACTTAACCCTATTTGCCCCAGTTACCTCATCTACTGTGCTAGAGAAGGAAATGGCAAACCACTCGAGTATTTGGCCCCAGATAGGGTCACAAAGAGTTTGACACAGCTAAAATGATTGAACAACAACAAAAAAGATGAAAAAGCCACGAATGTGTTGGTGCTCCATGCAAAGCTTTGGGGATATGCAAAGAACTAAATATTATATGTTTATAAAGTTTTACTAATAATAAGCTAACATGAAAAACTAGAGTAAAAAGGTACTAACTAACTTCAGCCATGCTTGTGAGGGAAAGAGGAAGAGGGTGGAACTACAGAACTTATAAAACAATAACGTGACCACGCAAATGTGGAGGCGCAGGAGAGATTAAAGGGAATTTGGGGAAATACTAAGGGACTTGGTGGGGGGTGAAGTCCAAGGTTCAAAATCTCCATTTATACAGATACAAGTACACCATGGAAGGCATCTGTGAGGTGGTGGGATGGCAGAGGCAGACAGCTGGAAGTATCATCTAGGGCTGGGTAGAGTCCAGCCAAGCAGGTGTTCAATTGTTCACCAATCAGGACAATACCTTCTTAGCACAAGAGTTGTGCGCTTGACTGGATTGCCAGACTGGGCAGTCTGGTCTGGAGGTGTTGTTCCAAGTGGGGATAAGAAGTGAAGCAGAAAGCCCTGGAGATGGTGATTCTAGAGCTCTGGTACCCTGGCTACCTTTTATCTGCTTCTTTAACATCATTGCTTTATCATTCCAGATGGATTCACCCACTGGAGCTTGACGGGAACCCTTGTTACTGATGAGGACACATTTATGGGGTTTAATGATGGACTTTCTCAATCAGGTACTATCTAGTATTCCCCGCTGTCTTTTGTGCCTGTCTCCATAGCTTAGACAATAGTGTGCATTTTTATCATTGATTCTTTATCCTAAATCACTCAGAATCTCTACATTTGTGTAGAGGAGTTTTGCCAGGAAACTTCTGCTTGGGATGGGATTCCCTCCTCTAGTTAGTGGCTCCCTCTCTTTCAGTAATTTCAGCCGAAGTGGAGATGACAGCCTATGCCTTATTGACCTACACGCTCCTGGGTGATGTGGCATCAGCATTGCCAGTGGTTAAGTGGCTGTCCCAGCAGAGGAATGCGCTGGGGGGGTTCTCTTCCACCCAGGTGAGTCCATGTTCGGAATGATAAAAATGGCTCCTCTTTGCATAGAGAGTTACGGTTTTCCAACTGTAACTGCGTCATCTTAGACAGGACCCATAACCTCACCGAGTCGTGGGAGCTCCAGGAGACTCCCAGCTCCTTTCATCAGCATTATCTTGACTATTATATACCATGATGTTTTTCATCACTTTCATCAGCATTATCTTGGCAATTATTATATACCATGTTGTTTTTTCTGTATGTGTCTTGTCCCTCTATTATAGATTCCATGAAGGCAGACTGTCTTATTTAAACTTTGGATTTATTTGAGCCTAACCATTCTCTGTCCAGGAATAGTTTAATAAATATCTTTTGTTAAATTTTCAAAAAGCACCACTTTGTTAGATCTTCATGGCAGGAAGCAAGGAAGGAGCCCTGGATTGGGAGTTAAAGGACTGGGGGTTAAAACCAGCTCTGCTACTTACCACCAGTGTGAGTTAACCTCTCTGAGACTCCGTGGCCTCCTCTGTAAAATGAAAGGGGTTTCGAATGAGGTGAACCCTAAGATCCCTACCATCTCTAAATCTAGGATCCTATCACCAAGCCTATAAAGAAAGGAGTACGAGTATCATCCTTATGTTACACCCAGAATCAGAGAATCTCAGAGCTGGAAGGGACCTGAGTTCTTCTAATCCAACCCCTAGCTAAGCAGGAATCCCTTCTAGAATATATATGACATGTTATGATTCCGCCTCTGCTTAAAGACTTCTAATGATGGGCAGCTCATTACCTCCCCAGAGAGTTCTACTTTTGGACAGTTCTAATGGTTTGGAAGTTTGGCCCTATGTCAAGCTGAAATCTGCCTCTCAGCAACATTTTCACTTTGCTCCTAGTTCAGCCCTCTGGGGCCAAGTAAAATAAGTTGAATCTTTCTTCATCCTGACAGTCTTTAAATACTTGAAGACATCCATCATACTCCTCCTACATCTTCTCTTCTCCAGGCTAAACAGCCTCAGCTCTTTCAATCAGCCTTCAAATGACATGGTTTCAAGTATCCTCACTGTCCTGGTCATCCTCTTCCAGATGTGCTCCAGTTTATCAACGTCTTTCTAAAATAGGGTCCTCTCTCTGAACAGAACAGTCCAGATCTAATCTGCCTGTGGCAGAGAACTGTGGGTCTCTCCTCCTCCCTGGCCTTGGCACCTTGTTCTCCCTCTCAGCCCAAGTCCTCCCTGTGATGCCCCTTCCTCCTGTTATTGAGCTGGGAGTCTCCTGGAGCTCCCACAACTCGGTGAGGTTATGGGTCCTGTCCAAGATGACGCAGTTAATAATTTACAGGTTGGAGGCTTAGTACGTTGCTAGACCACCATGCGGAGCTATAGCAGGCTCATGGCCCTCTTCTCTTTGAAGGAATAGAAGTAGCTGAGGGAGTTTCTGAGGGATTCGGGGAAATTTTTGTCTACAAGTGCAAGTGGAAATAAAATTCTGGTGCGATAAAATAACTCGATTTGTCGTGGCACGTTTATCAAGCACCTTCTGTTTCCGTGTTCCTTCCACGTAGCCATAATTATTGTCATTCCTACCTGGGGAGCTTAAAGCTCAGGAAGCCCTTTCAATTCACTGTGGACTCGATCTGTATTTCACAGGACACATGTGTGGCCCTGCAGGCCCTGGCTGAATATGCTATCCTGTCTTATATCGGAGGAGTCAACCTCACCATCTCTTTGGCATCCACAAACTTAGACTATCAGGAGACATTCGAACTGAACAAGTCCAACCAGAAGGTCCTGCAGACAGCGGTGGTACGTGTTGGTTCCGTTCACACTGCAGCCATGAGGAAGAAAATGCTGTTCTCAGCTGGTGGGTGTGAATTCCCTGAAGAAGGATTATGGGAACCAGCCCAGGTCCTAGCTCTAAGGAACACGTCTCCTGTGTCGGGGGAAAGCTAAGCTTGATAATGCACAAAACCTTGTGAGCTGTTCTCTCCAAGACCCTTCCCTAGGCGTGGACACACTTGACTTATAAATTAAAGATGACATAATTACAGTTGCATCATTCGTCACAGAGGGTGCTGGAGGCTTTTTGATGGGGAATATTGGCACATAGCTGGCTGTGATAAATACAGGCAGAGTCAAATAGGCCCCGAGTCTTTGCATGGAATGTGTTTTCCTGTGGCTCTGGGAGAGGGAGAATCCTAAGAGTCGTGTTTCATCTTCTTTCCACAGATACCTAGTATTCCCACAGGACTCTTTGTTAGCGCTAAAGGAGAAGGCTGCTGCCTGATGCAGGTGAGAAGAGGAAGCTGACGCCTCTCTTGCTCTGGGTTTCTCCTTCTGTCTTTGCCTCTTCTCCCCCCTCCCTCTCTGCCTCCTCATGTCCCACTTTTTAGCAGAGCTCTGAATTGCCCATTTTCCTTGAGGAAAACTGATCATTAATCCTCTAGGCTTCATTGTCTTCTGGGGTCCCCTAGGATGATGGCAGCCCAGCCAGTTCAAGACCACTTAAGTTCTACTTCCGTCCAATGGGCATATTCTGACCGATAGCTCTCCCCACCAAAAATATATAAATTTACAAAAGTAGACTTTGTCCACAAGGGGGCCTGGGTAGAATGTACGTGGCCTGATGCCAATCCCTCCCCATTCCTAGTAGACATAACTGAGAGATCATTATCGTCACTCTCAACTAGACCAAATGGTTTCTTATATGCTTTTTTTTTTAAAGATTTTATTTTTTTTTATTTTAAACCCTTAACTTCTGTGTATTGACTTATAGGTGGAAAAGTGGTAAGGGTGGGCAATGGGGGTCAAGTGACTTGCCCAGGGTCACACAGCTGGGAAGTGTCTGAGGCCAGATTTGAACCTAGGACCTCCCATCTCTAGGCCTGGCTCTCAATCCACTGAGCTACCCAGCTGCCCCTCTTATATGCTTTTGTATTCCCCACTGAGCTGAGTGTGAAGCTTTGCATAGAGCATAAAACTGGGGATTTTAGTGGACTGGAAACTCAATATGCATCAATGGGGATGACATGGCAGCCCAAAAAGCTAATAATATCTTAGGGTGCATCAATTGACACAAAAATCATATTATAATTTTACTTTGAAATAAACATGTTTACCTGTCTCTTTTTTCTTTGCTTTGTGGTTTAAAATAACCTGCATCAATCGAGGCAGCGTAGTCATTTGAAATATTCTTAAATTCTAGTCCTTTAATAGAGAAGTAGCTAGAATGAAGTTAATCTAGTTTGCAGTATGCAGCCAGTACTTTAGAAGAGACACTGAAAACTGGAGGGCTTCCTGAAGGCGGCAACCAGGGCAATGAGAGGATGAGAAAATCTGCCGTTTAAGGATAGATTGACGGAACAGGGTGGGGGTGGGGGGGTTTAATCTAGTGAAAAGAAGATTCCATGGAGATCTGATACTTATCTGATACTTTTAAAATGAGCTGCTGTCATGAGCTTAGATTTATTCTGCTTGGTAGCAAAGGGCCAAAACCTGCCAGGAGCAATGGGTAAAAAATGGATAGAGGCAGATGTCAGCTTGATAGAAAGGAAAACATTCAAATAGTTAGAGTTGCCCCGAAAAGGATTGGGCTGCCTGGGAGGTCATATGTTGTCCCTTAGTGGAGTTCTTGACTTTGAGGATGGGTGAATGCATAGATAGATGCTGGGGTTATTGTAAATGAGACTCTTGACCAGATGGTCTCTTCCATTGCCTGTGTTCTGGGACACTGGAAAATACTCGTGGAATTTGTGTCGTCATGACCATGGATAAACCCCTTCCCTTCGTCACCGGAAAGTGGCCCCTTGTCTTCTGATGTCTTTGCAACTTGAGCCCCCAGTCACTTGTCCATCAGGTGGAAGCAGAGCTTGACTGGCAGAGCCGCCATCATTATAGAGGGAGATGGAACCCAAGTAATCTTAGGAGTTATCGCTTCTATTTCTATAGTTCTTACAAGTGTTCCTCCCCATAACCCTTAGAGCTAGACTGTACAGTACAGTGAGAGCTGATTTTTCTATACTGTTTCATGTCTACTTTGTATTCTGAGTCTCACAGACAACCTTATGACACTGAGAATTTTTTTCTCTTATTTTAAACTCAAGAATTGTAAGATGTTAGATCTTTACTGGGAATGTCTAGAGGCTGTCTTATCTAACCCCTTCTTTTACAGATGAGGAAACTAAACCTCAACATTGGAGTATCTCATCTGTTTTAAGGACTGTCAAGATAATTTTATCTTGAAAAAAAAGACAGTGGGCAGAGGAGAATTTCCAACTGACAGCAAGAAGTACTCAAGGCATCTATATGCACACACACAATGTTCCCCTGCTGTCCGTGGACTGGAGTCCACTGTCTAGTAATGAGGCTTGCCCCCTGTCTTCCAGGCTACCGTTTTAGTCCCTGATTTTTTAATTCATGATTGCACCTCATGTTTGTTTTAGCATGACTTCAACTGGAAAAAAATGTTATAGGGAGAGGGATGTGGAGAAGGTGTAATCTGCCTAATAGTCTAATAGCACAGTAGAAAAAGCACTGAAATTTGGAATTCCTTGTTATCTCTAGGCACGCTGGCAAATCACTTCCCCTGTGACTCCATTTCCTCATCCAGCCTGGACTGGTTTGTCCATTTCCAGAACATGCCTTGGATTTTGCTGTCTCTGTTTAAAAGTTCTACCATTCCAGCAAGCCTAGAATTCTTTCTTCCCCTCTCCTCTTGATCTCTACAAATCCTGCCCATCTTTTCAGCCCAACATCAAGGCTCACCTTCTTTCATGGCATTCTCTCTGACCAATGACAACATGAATAATAACTTATGATAATATAATGCTTGAAAGTTTACAAATACTTTCCTCATAACAACCCTGCGGGAAAGAGAGTATAAGTATTATTGCCATCATTTAAAATGAGGTAAAGTGATTTACCCAAGGACCCATAGCTACTAAGTGTCTGAGCCAGAATTGGAAACCTGATCTCTCTTAACTCCATGTTGAGCAGTTTTTCTACTCTACCCTGGCTCCAAATCATCACCTGTGAAGGCCCCACTGATCATCTAGTCCTACCTAGCAGTAATCTTCTCTATGGCATCCTTGCCAAGAGGTGCCAAGAGAATTCCAGTGAAACCTGAAGTAAAATGCTCTACTTTTGGACAACTATAATGGAGGCTCCAAGAGGGTTTCACCAATGGGAGAAGAAGACCAACCCCTTGGCCTGGCAAAGGAATATTCTAGAGTAAGGCAAGGAGGCCTCGGGGCTAAAGCAAGTTCTAGAATGAGCCATTGGTTGAGACATAGTTTTGAAGTTCACAACTAAGGATCAGAGTCAGCCAGATTGGGCCCCTCCTGATTTTCTGGACTGCAAAACCATGACCCAACACTGGATGCCTTCAATGCAACCCAAGATCCCATTAGGCTCCATTTTTCATGTTGTTTTCCCCAATTAAAATGTAAACTTCTTGAGGGTGTTAATAAATGTTTTTTTTATTCCTTCCTTCCCCACATATATAACTACAAAGTGTAGGGGCCTAAAGCAACTTTGCTGACTTTCTATTCTTAGGGTACTGCCCTACTTCCAAAATGAAATATAGCAATTAGAGGAAAAGCTGAACTACCCAGAAGATCTCACCTTGGGTTTGACCACTCTTCTACCTTGGAACCAATACACAGTATTGATCCTAAGCTGGAAAGTAAAGGTTTTAAAAAGAGAAAGAAAGAAAGCAAACCTTGATCTTGGCTTAAAAAGATGGGCAGGTTTATAGAGGTCAAGAGAAAAAGAAAAGAAAGAATTCTAGGCTTGCTGGAATGACAAGAGCATAAACAGAGACAGGAAAATACAAGAATGTTCCAGAAATGGTGAGCCAGACTGGCTGGAGCAGTATTTCTATAAAAGAGTAGGAGATAATGCTGGAAAACTAGTCTGCAAGCCTCTGCATCTCTCCCCCAACATTCATTCCACTGAAGAGGCTCAGGAGACTTACCTAGAGAAGAGTAGACTTAGAGGGACATGAAGCCATCTTCAGATATTTGAAGGGTTAATTCGTAGAAAAGAAGATTTGTTTCAAATGACTCCAGAGCAGAGAACTAGAAGAAATGGGAGGAAGTTGTTTGGAGGCATAAATTAGAGGTGTCCAAGAATGGCACAGGTTTCACTAGTGAATCACAAGAAATTTTCCAGCAGAGCCTGAATAACTGCTTTCAAAAATGCCTCAGAAAGGAGTTGAACCAGACATTTTCTGAGATGCCATGAATCTGGGACTCTGGAGTCACATTGAATGTGTAGGCTATGTAGATTCCATGTGGAGCACTTGATTGGCTAAATGGTGTGTTCTCTTTACTGGTACAGATTGATGTAACCTATAATGTTCCTGACCCAGTGGCCAAGCCAGCTTTCCAGCTCTTTGTGAACCTCAAAGAACCCAAAACTGAGAGGCACCGCTTTCAGCCCCCACTTGGACTGGCATCTCCAGCGAAACAACTGGAAACCCCTCAGAGGGACCTGCCCCTTGTGGATGATGATGATCCAGCATCAGATCAAGACCACCAGGAGTACAAAGTGATCCTGGAAATATGCACCAGGTAAGGAGTCGCCTAAGGCCAAAAGTGGGGTTCATCAGAAAACCTGGAGGAAACCAGGCAGTATGGAGTCAGCAGTGCTCCAAATCAGGCAGTGCTGCAGGACTAGAGGAAGGAGTCAGAAAAACCAGCCAAATGAGAGGGATTCTGAAATTCATACATTCATTACCTAACAAGAATCTTTTAACTAATGCACACAAACTACGTGCTCGTTAACTGTCAGTTATTCACCTGTTCCTATATTTCTGTATACAAGTTAGTTACCAGCAGAAAGCTCAGTCACTTCTGGGAAGTGGAGCAAAAAGAAGTAGACAAAATGGTGGCTTCCAAGAGTAACATGCAAAGCAAGGGGAATGAAGAGTTGTATGGTGGTCTGATGGAAGAGCAAGTGATGGGAAGCTACTTAGAGAAATTGGTAAGGAAGCCATGGAGACAAGTAGGGTGACACATAGGGAAGCAGGAACAGAGAGTTTGGAGGGCACCATTGCCTCTCCCCCACAGAATCCTACATCACAGGAGCATTCATACTAACATTCCATGGGAACCTAGACCCATCACCTTACCACATATCTTGTGTAAAGCTTTTATCACTTCCTATTTTGTTGTGATTGATTGGGTCAAGGGGAGCCTTTGCCCAACTTCGATGTAATGTCAGTTTTGGGAGGGGGAAGATAAACTCTAATGAAATGCTAAAGATACAGCATTTTAAGGTTTTAGTAGAGAACTGCAAATCTAGTCATCTTATCTAAAAATAAAAATAAAAAATAAGCTTAGTTTCGCCTTACCTTTTTTATATTTTATTTTTTCCAATTACATGTAAAAATAATTTGTAACATTCTTTTTTTTTTAATTTTGAGTTCCAAATTCTCTCTTTCCTTCCCTCATTCCCCTCCCCACTCTCTGAGAAGGCAAGCAGATCGAGGCATATTTTCATATTAATCCTGTTGTGGAAAAAAAAAAGTCCAAAAAAACAAAACATACACATGCACCAAATAAAGTAAACAATAATATCCCTCAATCTGCATTCAGACACGATTAATTCTTTCTCTGGAAGTGGATAGCATTTTTTTCATCAAGAGCTCTTTTGGAACCGTCTTACATCTTTGTATTGCTGAGAATAGCTAAGTCATTCACAGCTGATTGCTGTACAATATTGCTGTTACTCTGAATGGTGTTCTCCTGGTTCTACGCACTTCTTTCTGCATCAAGTCATGTAAGTCTTCCCAGGATTTTCTGAAAGTATCCTGCTTGTCATTTCTTATAGCACAGTAGCATTCTATCACAATCATATACCATAATTTGTTCAGCCATTCCCCAACTGATGGACATACCCTCAATTTCGAATAATTTGCCACCACAAAATGAGCTGTTTTAAATATTTTTGTTCGTATAGATACTTTTTCTTTTTCCTTTTTCTCTTTGAGGTACAGACCTAGTAATGGTATTATTGGGCCAAAGGATATGCCCAGTTTTAAAGGACCTTGGAACATTTACCTTTGGGCATAGTTCCAAATTGTTCCCCAGGATGGTTGGATCAGTTCACAATTCTACCAGCAGTGCATCAGTGTCCCAATTTTCCGATATCCCCTCCAACATTTGTCATTTTCTTTTTCTCACATACAAACTAATCTAATAGGTGTAAAGTGTTACCTCCAAGTTGTTTTAGTTTTCATATCTCCAATCAAGAGGGATTCAGAGTATTTTTTTCATATGACCATAGAGAGCTTTGATTTCCTTCTTCTGGAAACTGCCTGATCATATCCTTTGACCATTTATCAGCTGGGGAATGACTTTTATTCTTATAAATTTGATTTGATTCTCTGTATATTTCAGAAATGATAGCCTTACCTTTTCTAAATGCTTATAGGCCATCCCTTTAATAACATGCCTTCTAGAATGTTTCCAGAAATTGACATCAAGCTCATCATTCTGTACTTTGGAAATTACATGGCCTTCCTGTTTTTGAAAATCAGGATTTTTGTCAACCCCAAGACTTGTGATATCTCTCTCTTGTCCTAGATGTTCTTCTAAAGTTTCCTAATAGTAACACAGCAAACATGTGTCTTTCTATAATCTGGCATGTTTTTTATGTGGGCCTGGAGACTTGATCTAATTGATAGGAGCTAACTATCCCATTATCCCTTCATCTCTTTTGGGTTTCATCTCCCTGTTAACTATTTTTGTTCTGCTCTATGAAAGAACGTTGGAACATAGAATGTAGAATTTGTCTAGTTCTACCAGTTTGTTTTATAGAAGAAGAATCTGAGAATGAGAAAAGTTAAGTGACTCATTCAAAAGTAGGGGCTAAAAACCTGGAAATCTTGACTTCCTCCAGAGTTCTGGCACATTAACTTAAAGTGGTTTATTCAACAGAACAGGCTGAAAAAAAAAGACAAAGACATTAACAGACTCATTCATTTATTTTTTTCATTCCAATCAAGAAAACCTTATTGACAGTTTCCTGGGCAATAGCTGGGGAAACTCCACATAGACTCTTTCCCCTCTATTTCTTGGCAAAAGCCAAGTTACCTTTAGTTGATTTAATTTTTCCCCGCTCATATGTGCCCATAAGTTATTCAAGAGATAGCTAGGGGGCACAGTTGATAGAATGTTGGCCCTGAAGTCAGAAAGACCTAAGTTCAAATCTGGCCTCAGGCACTTACTAGCTGCATGATTCTGGGCAAGTCACTTAACCCTGTTTGCCTCAGTTTCCTCATCTATAAAATGAGCTGGAGTAGAAAATGGCAAACCACTCCCACATCTTTGCCAAGAAAACCCCAAATTGGATCATGAAGAGTCAGTCATGACTAACTGACCCAAAAAAAAAAAAAAAAGAGTTTTACAAGAACTGGAATAGTAAAAACATTTTTTTAAAAAATTAAAATTTGTAGTAAACATGGATTTGGTTCATCAAATAACCTTAATTTGATTTTTTTCTGAGACTAACTTGTCTAGACTGGAAGTACAGCAGCCACTCACAGGTCCAATCCCACAACTGATCGTCTTGGGACGTTTGAACCGTTCTGTTTCCAAATGGGCCCCTTTGTCCCTTCTTAGGCAGCCTGGTGCTCCCTGCTCATCCTATTGGTGTCAGACTTAATGCCGACACCTGATTAGCTTAGCCCATTGATGCTCAGAACTCTCAAGCTCAGGTGATTCATCAACCTCATCAGCCTCCCCCAAAGCAGAGATATGACAGGCACATGCCACCAAGCACAGCTCCTGTTTGAGTACTAAAGCTTACCTGGGAGCTTGTATGATCAGGGTGTTGGTTACCTGGACATCGGTTTGGAATGTGGACACTGGTTCTATGAAGGTGGGTTGGCTTTAGCAACACAGATATTTTCAGGGCTTATGAAATTTCCCATAGGAACAATTTAGTATCACCTTTCTCTAAAAGAAACTCAGGGTACGAGCAATGATTCAAAAATCATAATATCTACCTCGATGCCAACCATATGCATCTCATTAACATTTTTAAATTCTAATTTTAAATTAAATTCTAATTTTAAATTTCTAGATTATTTCTAAATAAAATTCTAATTTTAAATTAAAATGATGGAGAGTCCACAGAACAGACAGTAAAATACAGGAACATGTATTGTTTGGTACATGGAGAAGATTCTCCTAATCTCAGTTGAAGTCCTAAGTAATGAAAGTCATGATTTTAATGATCCTCTCCTCAAGGGAATTTTCTCTCAGGCTTCTGGATAAATTCCTTGATGTGAATCAACTAATAATGTCCAACCCAGACCTGCTCTGAGGCTGAAGGGATTATACTGGCTGGGATGGCCCCTGAGTCTTAGTTATGCTTGCTCTGAGAGGTTTTTAAGTGATTCGGGATGATCTACCCAACCAATGACTAAAAGAACCCTCAATTCCTTCCCTGTATCACTGGTATCTTCTGTAGGATAAGAAATAGGCCAGCTAGCTAGCCTACAGTTAGACTGCCCATCTATATGAAGTGGCCGTGGGAGACAGGATGAGAAGGATCTCGGAGGACATCAGAGTCAAGCTTATGTTTTTTGGTGCCATTGGTGATGTCTTAAAGCACTTGACTGGGCTATAGGCCAAGAGTTTGACTAGCATATATGTAAATAAATATCTTTTCTCTCTTTGCTCTTCAGTGGATTAGACCTTAGGTAAGTCCATTTTCCTCTCTGAGCTTAAGATCCCTTACAACTTTGAGATCCTCTATTCTATGGTCAAAGTTTCTGGGTTCTGACATTCCATCTTCCACAATACAAGGTCCTTTACAGTTCCAAAATTCTGTCTGTATTCCAAAATCCCTCCCAGTTCTGGCATTTTATAGTCTTAAAGAGTTCTCCCAGTTTTCACATTCTCTGTTCTAAGGACCCTCCCAGCTCTGACATTCCATATTCTATATTCTGAGGTCCTTTCCAGACCTAAAAGGCCAATTCAGAGGGTTAGTCAGAGATGAATACAGTTTGAAATAGAAGAAAAAGCATGCTCAATTAAAGAAAATATATGGTTCCTTTTGCTTCTCTCCCCGCCTTCTTCTCACAAACCATCAATCTGCTTGAATTGGGCTTCATCTCAAACCTCTGTCTTCACTCTGGCAATTCCCATGGCAGAAGTTATGGAAATAGCCGCGGAAAGGCCTCCTTGCTGCAAGGCAGCCACCTGGGTTATAGACCTCTTCAAGGAAGGCAGCAATGCCCCGGAGACCTCTGCCTCAGCACTCAGAGAGTTAGGCACAGGAAAAGCTGCCCTCAGCCCAACTCCCCGGGACTTTCCTAAGCACTTGTGAAACACTCCTCCAGAGACAAGGACCTTGGAATATCAGCTCTGCTTCCCACTGACTCACTGAGCCTGTGACTTCTCTGAAAAGTCAAGGGCTTGATTCCCCTTCCTACACGGATGCTCTGATCATGTAGGTGCACATGGAGCCAGCTCCTTGCAGACACAAAGGTGCCAATGAGCAGAGCCAGGCTCGAGGGCCAATCAATTCAAGAGCTCCTGGAGAGAACAAGCTTCCTGCCAGTTGCCAGAGGGAAAGACTGAGCCTGAGTCAGTGACGAGAATGATGTTTTCCAGGCCTCTTCATGGATTCTATCCCGAAACTGCTTATTCTTTCCATTTCTCCCCTGTGTACCTAATTACCTTACACCTTCATTTATAGGCAACAGGGGGAAAGAGCTTGTCAACACTTTAAAGAGTCAGCATCATCCTCAGAAACTCATTGTTCCAGCTAGAAAGAACCTTAGGAGAGATTAGAAGGGTTCTAAGGGACCTGAAAAGATAGAATGGCAAAAGGCAAAGCTGGAAGGACCCCTCTTTAAAGGAATGTCGAGGCCAGAAAGGAGCTTAAAACAGAATGTTAAAGCTGTGATGGCCCCTAAGATAAAGTACCCAGGGGGTCGGAAACAAGAGAGACCTTAGAACTAGACCCTGCTAGCATGCAGGTTCCTTAGAAACAGAGACTGCTTTGTTCTTTGAAACCCCAGCATCCAGTACAATGCCTAGCCTGTGGGAGGCATTAAATATTTGTTAGATTAAATGCCCTCCAATGCCTTCATTTTTCAAGTTAGAAAACTGAGGCACAGAGAGGAGGACTAATTTTTCCAAAGTCCACAGCCAGAATCACCATGCAATAAAGATCTTTACAGGCTAGAACACTGAGTTTAATCTAATAAGACGAAGTTTAATTTAGATAAATTATAAAATATTATCCTTGGGCTAAAAAAATTAGCTTCACAAAGCATTACATGGTTAGATAGTTGTTCATTTGAAAAAGATCTGGCGCTCATAGCAGACCATGATCTCAATGTGTCAGTAATGTGGCATGGCAACCAGAAGCGCCAAGGTGATCTTGCACTGTATCAAGGGAATCAGACCTTCCTGGAAGAAGGAAGTAGCAATCCTTCTGCACCCTTCTTGGTCAGGCCTTATCTATGTTCAGTTCTGGGTGCCACAATTCAGAAAGGATATTGGTCGGCTGGATAATGTCCAGTGAAGGGTAACAGGGATGACGAAAGGCCTTGAGGCCATGTCCTATGAGAATTAGTTGAACAGACATGGGATATTTAATCTAGAAATGAGAATACCTGAGTGGGGAGGGAGTGTTTTAAAAGATTTCACATGGAAGACAGATTAGACTTGGGTTTTTTTGACCCCAAAAAGAATAAGTAGGACCAACAGATAGAAGTTAAATTGGGTTTTATGTCAGGAAAAATTTCCTAACAATTTGAAGTTGTCCAAAAATGAAAAGAAGTTGCCCGAGGAGGCAGATCAAACAAGCTATTTGCTTCAAAAAGAACATTTAGCACAGTGCCTGGCACATGGTAACCATTATATACATGGCTCTTCCTACCTTCCCCTAACCTCAGTACTTTGTCCTTCATTGGAGTTCTTTAGGCAGAAACTAGAGGATTATTTATTGGGTATGTCAATAATTAATGGAGACGTACATTAGATTAATATTATCAGATCAGTTAGTCTAACATACATTAGATTAAGTTGCCGTTGGGGTCCTGTCCAACTCTAGAAATTCTAAGTCTAGTTCTTCCTGCCCGGTCTCTCCTCTCTCCCTCCTGGGATATCCCCCAGTGATCCTCAAATAGAGAGTTTTCCTTCTTCATCTCTTCTTTTCCTGATTTGGATTTCAGTTTGGGAGTTTGATGAAATTGAACTGGACACTTTCAGCAAATCTTTATCCCTGGAGAGCGACTGGCCTGTCTTCGGGTCACTGCCTGCGGCGTAGCCCAAGTTTCCGTTGTCTTGTGATCATGGCTTGCTTCCTCTGGTTGACTGGAGTTTCTGGTCGCTGTTTGGGGACATCTGATCCTAAATGTATTTTCCCTTTTTCTCGGGAAGGTGGCTTCACTCCGGATCCTCAAACATGGCTGTTCTGGAGGTCCCTCTCTTCTCAGGTTTCCGAGCTGACCTTGAAAGCCTGGAGCAGGTAAGATGCTGAGTCAGTGTTCAAACACCTCCCGAGTCCTCTGGGTGGGTGCACAAAGGTAAAAGGTCCATGGCAAGGTTCCAGGACATTGGCAATTAAGGATTGGGGGGGGGGGACCCTCAGTGGCCAGGAGCTATTTATTTTCAAGTGGGTTGATAGATATTTTAAATCTAGTTAGTACATTTCAATCACAGATCCTGGTCCAGGCTCATTACTGTGCACGGCTTACAGTAATTATACGATATACATTTGGAAACACTAAAGAACCGACGTGCTCTCACGGGAGCCATTTATGGCTTCTTAGGGGTCTGTACCATCTCCAACATCTGGATTGCATTTGAATGGAGGCTCGGTGTCTTGGAATTTTTGCCACCCCCTCCCTTTTTTTCCTTTCTGGGTGAATATCCCAGGCACTGCCCTGGCAGCCAGACATGTCCAAAGTGTATCGTCCTGCAGAATAATCCTGAGAAACTCCCAAGGGAAAGACATTGGAACAGTCAACCAATGTTTACTGAACACTTATTCTGTACGTGATGCTAGGTAGGATAAAGGGATGGAAACAAGTATTGTTAAGTGCCTACTATGTGCCAGGTACATTTGATCCTTACAATAACCCTGGTAGGTAGGTGCTGTTATTATTTTTACATTTTACAGTTGGGGAAAACTGAGGTGGGAGTTATTTACCAGGGTCACACAGCTACTAAGTATCTGGGGCCAAATCTGAATTAAGTCTTCCTGACTCCAGGCCCAGGACTCTATTCACCATGCCACCTAGCTGTCACAAAAGCATCCTAAAGGGATGTCCGTTAGGAAAGAATAGTTTTGTTGGGAGTACAAAATAAGTGAAAAGATTAAAATCTCAAGTACCAGAGGAGAAGAAGAGACAGGGCTGGGGAGATTCCTGGGGGCTGGAGGAGATGGGACTTGTGATTTTGTGAATTCCTGGTCAAGGCACAGCTGTCAAAGTTTCTGCCTCGTGTTCTTTCACCATCAGTAATGAACAAGCAGAAGTTTACCTCCCCCAGGAACCAGGAAGGGCCGTGGGGGTCACTGTCCTTGGGATTCAGGGGCCCCATCCCCCCAGGAAGAGGCCATTCCATGGCACGCACCTTATTCTCTGAACCTTGAAGGATATCTAAAATTCAAATACAGAGGAGATGAGTTAGAGAGATCATTTCAAAGAGGGAAATAGAGTGCACAGAGGCAGGAAGGAAGGAATTTTCAGGGGTCATTTAGGGAATAGTAAGTAGCTCTGGCTACAGAGTGGAGGATTTGGATAGGAGATAACTAGAAAGGTAAGTTGGGGAGATTTTGTAGGGCTTTGAATGCCATACTTAAATGATTTGGATTTGAGCTTGTAAGCAGTGGGTGTGAATGAAAAGATGAAGCCAGTGTAAACCCCTAACCCGGGTGGAGAGAGCAAAGAAAAAGCTATGTAGAGTGTGAGAAGGAATTTTATTGCTGACAGTGTAGAAGGTCAAGGAAAGCTTCCTTGAGAAGGCAGCGGTTGAGCTGGGCCTTAAAGATTGGGTAGGAACTTAACAGCAGGAAGGACATTACAGGCATAGGAAAGAACGTAAGCAAAGGAAGTGAGATGCCGTATTGCAGAGGCCACTTCGCCCAGCCTCCTGCGGGGATCTTCCTGACAAGTGATCACAGAGGAGCCTTTGCCTAAAGATCTTTGGGGATGGAGAGCTCACTCACCATCTTATCCCAAGGCAGCAGATTCCTCTGCTGCACAGTTTTCTCATCATTAAAGTTCTTTTGATAGAAAGCTAAAATTTGCCACTCTTTCATTTGCTCCTAGTTCTACCCTCAAGAGCAGGGGTCGGCAATGTATGGCTCTCGAGCCATATCTGGCTCTTTTGAGGGCCAGATGTGGTTCTTTCTGCAGGAGCCATAAAGTCCATTTTTTTTCAGGCACTGTTACAAGAGCCACACTGTGAGCACGGTACGGCTCTCACGAAATTACATTTTAAAAAATGTGGCATTTATGGCTCTCACGGCCAAAAAGGTTGCCGACCCCTGCTCAAGAGCAAGCACAAGTCTAGTCCCTCTTCTATATGATAGCAAAGAGAGCTAACCTGTTTCTCCTGAAGGTTGTTCTTCACGAGGCCCTTATCCTTTCCTGATGTGACTGCTAGGCTTCTCACCATACTAGTTCCCACCTTCTGCATTCACTGTATCTTCTTCAAGCATTTAAAAGGTAGAGCTCCCAAGAGTGCCATAAGCTTTAGATCCTCCTTGTACTCCCAAGATTGGAACTTCCTTCTACCAGAGGGTAGGAGTTTTACCGCTCAAGATCTAAAAGCATGAGAGCTCTTCTAGCACAAAGAATACATATCCTGATGTAATTCGAGTCCCTGGACATTGCAAGTACAGGTGCTAGACTTACAGCCACCTCCAAGCTAATATCCTAGCAAAGAGTCCCCCTTCTCTGGAGCTCCCTCTGCTTCTAGCCTGGTTTATTGTTAGATTTGGCCATTGACCAAATGGTGTTTCCCTTTGTGCCAGGGGGCTCCACTAGTCCTGCATGTTAGTTCACTTGGTCTCAGCTTCTACTTCTCCCTCATTTCCTTTCTTCTGGGCATTCTCTGTCTCCATCTTCTCACTGCTTCCTTCTCCTTCTCTTCCTTCTCCCTTCCCTCTCTTTCTCTTCTGTCTCTCTCCCCTTCTCCCTCCATCTCTCTCTTACTCTATCTCCCAGTTCCCCCTTTCTCTCTCACACACACACTCTTTTTTCTTCATCTCCTTCCCTCCCTTCACTCTTCTAATCTCTCTCTGCCACACAATCTCTTTCTCTCTCTTACACGTTTTTCTTTTTTCTTTCCTCTCTCTCTCCCTCACACACACCTTCCTCTTTTTTCTATATTTCCTTCCCTCCTTTCACATTTTAAATCTCTCTCTGTCACACTCTGTCTCTGTCTGTCTCTCTCATATACACATTTTTCTTTTTTCTCTCCTCTCTCACACATATCTTCCTCTTTTTTATATTTCCTTCCCTCTCTTCACTCTTCTAATCTCTGTCTTGCTCTTTCTCCTCCCTCTTTCCCTCCCTCCCCTCTCTGTCTGTCTGTCTGTCTCTCTTTCTCTCATATGCACACATTTTTCTTTTCTCTCCTCTCTCACACACACTTTCCTTTTTTTATTTCCTTCCTTCTCTTCACTCTTCTAATCTCTGTCTTGCTTTCTCCTCCCTCTCCTCTCTCTCTGTCTCTCTCTGTCTCTCTCTTTCTCTCTCCTTCTCTTTTCTCTCCCTCCCCCACTTTTTTCCATTGTTCTTTTTCACTGTCTTTCTTTTTGATTCTCTGTGTGTCTGCATCTTCTGTGTCTCTGTCATCAGGTAAAATGATTTGTGGGCAGGGGGCTTTCCCACCATCTGGAGAACCTTGGTGTTTTAATGATGAGCCTGCTGCCCCATGGCTCTCCACAAATCCTCCTGACATGACCATGTGCTAACAACATTGAGCTTCCCCAGGAAAATGTGACTTCAGCTGGCCAAAGTCCTTCCTGGAGGCTTCAGTCTTCAAGCTCATCGGAGAAGGAGTTTATGCTGAGGAATAATCTCTCCCTCCAGGGTCCTCCAATCCCAAGATTACCCCAGTCCCGCTGCTAACTCATTAATGTGATGAAAGAAGAACATGTGGCGGCAGGTGACTGGAAATTCAGACCTTAATGTGGGAAAGGCAGGCTTGGCTGCCTCATGGCTGCATTCATTCTGTACCATGGAAGTACCTGGTTCTCTCTCGGCTCCATGTGGGTCTGGTTCATTGCCCTGACATTTATAAGGAGATGGCTCTCTTCCTAGGAATTACAGGGCCTGTCTGAGACTCCTCTCACATCCTTTATAGGCCTCCTAGGTCAGCTAGGGACAGGAATTTTGCTGGCATTAGGCACAGTACATGGGAAGCAGCCATCAGGAGGCTGTGATCACCTTGTTTGAAACGGTAAAGTATAGTTGTTAGGTCACTTCTGTGAACGCTTTTGGGGGGACATAGGAGCCTATGCTCTGAAAGGGGAATCTTTTGGGGATCTTTCTGAATGGCCCCTCTTCTTTGGGTCAGGACTAAAGTACACTTACCCCTATTTCTTTCCAAAATCCTTTCCATTCTTTGAGGCCTAAATAAATAAAGCCTACCTCCTCCCTGAGGCCTGCCCTGGGTATTCTAGTGCATGGAGATCTAGTCTTCTTGTGGCTTCCACCAATCTATATCTGCCAGCATGCAGTGGATTGTGCCAACATGTCCACAGCGGAGCTGAGGACTGTTGCTATTTCTTGGTCTATTGAATTGATGAGTCCATCTTTTATAGCCCAACGCCACCTCCTCTAAAAAGCTTTCCTTGATGTTCCCAGGTGATAACACCCTTCTTCTTTGGGCCACTGTAGGAGTAAAAATGAATAAATATTCCTAGTGTTTTAAAATATATATACAATTTAATAATAAACAAAAAGAGGAGGAAAAGAAAAGGAAAAGGATTTTTGCAGTAAACTGAACAAAGCAAAGAGAGCCAAAAACTCACACCTGCAACACTTTACCAAAGCAAAGCACAAGCTCCCAAAAAAAGAGCCCTGCAGAGTGGGTCTCAGCCAAATTGATCTCCCAAGCCCCTGTATGTCAAGTGAGGATGTAACTTAAAAGGATGCTGGGAATGTAGCTCAGGTGTGGCAAATTTTCCACCTGCACACCACACACAGCATTTTGTTTTACAACTCTCAAATCCTTTCATTAGGTAGTGCGTGTGATAGTTATCTGGTTTGTGTCTTATCCCCTTCCTGGATAGTGAGTTCTAGGAGGTCAGGGCCTGTCTCATCAAACCTGGCTTCTGGAACCTTGTAATGTATTTCACTTGCTTGGTTCTGAGTGCCCTCACCTGGAAAATGAGGAAATTGGAACTAGATGGTCTCTATGGTCCTTCCAGCACTAGAGCCACAAGCTTATGCTCTACTGTGTGCTAATTTGGACACAGGAAGGCTTGATATGGAAGGAGCATAGTAGTGACAATAGAGTCTGGTGATTCCCAGAGAGCATTTCTATTTATGAGAAATGTGGGAGTGCTTGCAGGGGAGACATTCGTAAAGGATGGGCCGTACGGGGCAGGTGCTGTGCTCTGGACCTCTTTCATCAGAGTCCTCTTTGTGGTACTCAGAGGGTATATCTGTTACCCCTGAGGTTTTGGGCATGGCTTCTCTATAACTCCCCACAACCTGCATACTAGAAGAAGGAGGCAAGTGATCACCAGACCAACTTAGTCTGGCAGTACCCAACTGGATTGTCCTTCTGATTTCCTGTCCTTTGTAGGAGTAAAAATGAATAAATGCTCCTAGTGTTTTAAAATATATATATATATATAAATATATATATATATAATTTAATAATAAATAAAAAGAGGAAAAGAAAAGGAAAATGATTCTTACAGTAAAGTGAGCAAAGCAAAGAGAGCCAAAAAAAACTCACACCTGCAGCACT
>NC_058136.1:2199660-2200968 GCF_016433145.1 Gracilinanus agilis | reverse complement strand
CCTGCATACTAGAAGAAGGAGGCAAGTGATCACCAGACCAACTTAGTCTGGCAGTACCCAACTGGATTGTCCTTCTGATTTCCTGTCCTTTGTAGGAGTAAAAATTAATAAATGCTCCTAGTGTTTTAAATATATACATATATGTATATATATATAATTTAATAATAAATAAAAAGAGGAAAAGAAAAGGAAAATGATTCTTACAGTAAAGTGAGCAAAGCAAAGAGAGCCAAAAAAAAACTCACACCTGCAGCACTTTACCAAAGAAAAGCACAAACTCCCCCCCCCCCAAAAAAAAAGCCCCATGGTGTGGGTCTCAGCCAAATTTATCTCCCAAGTCCCTGTACATCAAATGAGGACATACTTAAAAGGATGCTGGGAATGTAGCTCGGGTGTGACAAATTTTCCACCTGCACACCTTGGATTATCTTTAGCATGACCTGATACTAAAATGTTACAACTGGAAGGAACCTTAGATCATCTGATCCCAAACCTTCTTTTTGCCAATGAGAAAAGAAAAGCCCGGATATATGAAGTGATTCGCCCCTTATTACAGTGACCTCATAACAGAACTGAGATTTGGATCCATGTTTCCAGAACCTGCTCCTCTCCTTTTGCCCTCGATACTACACTGTCATGTACTGCTGTATAGTGTCTCGGTGTTCATATTCATGAGCGTCTCCAACCAAGACTGTAACCTTCCTGAGGTCAGGCCCATTCTTCTCTGGTATTCACCAGCAGAAACTAGAAGAAAAAAATGGTCGCTTAGAGCTGCTAGTAAGTATTGACTGAGGAGTGGGAAAAGTGTTTCGGCCAAAAAAATGTTTCCACTGAAAAGGGGTATCCTTAAAAAATAACTTCTAGCTCCTCTGTGAGCAGGTGGCTGTGTTAACCTTCCTGGGCAGGTTTCGTTTTACATGGAAACTCTGTCTAATAAGAGTAGTAAGGTCAAAATAACTGGAGCCTTGGGAAGAAGTGGTCTCTCCATCCTGAAATTCCTTCTAGACTAGAGAAAAGCCAGGTATGTTCTGATGTACGTCCTAGATTTTAAAGAGTTCAGAGAAAGGATCTGACGCCCTAACATTTTATAGTGGAAGACAGACATGGAGGGACCAGAAGTTCTTTAGAATGAAATTCTGAGATGACAAAGAGAAATAGCTCCAGAGAAAGAGAGAAGGGAGCCAGCTAAGGAGCCCAGTGTGGCTCCATGGGGAACCCAGTGACTAACTTTGATATAGAAATGACACTAATGGACATATAGAAGATGCAAACAGAGAGAGAGAGAGAGAGAGAGAGAGAGAGAGAGAG
>NC_058136.1:2182387-2199160 GCF_016433145.1 Gracilinanus agilis | reverse complement strand
TTCTTCTTCTTCTTCTTCTTCTTCTTCTTCTTCTTCTTCTTCTTCTTTTTTTGATCCCTTCAATGGTCTAGACCTTTGTTTGTGAACCTATGGCATGTATGCCTTTACCCTTCTTCACTGATCCTAAGGACATTTCTCTCATCATTCACCCCTCTACTCAACAGCCCAATGGGAGAGCCTCATCCCTCCCCTGTCTGGGGTAAGGGAACTACTCACATGTGCGGTATGATGATAACAGTTTGGGCACTTGGTCTCTATAAGGTTCGCCATCACTGACCTAGACCAAGTTATGCTGTCACTTGGTTAAAGTATACATATAACAATATTTGGGGCATAGCTAAAAATTGTTTTCCAAAATGATTGTAGTAGTTCACAATTTCATCATTAGTGTCCCTGATTTCCATAGGCCTTCCAACATTTGTCATCTTAATTTTTTTTAATTTTCCTAGTTCTGTAGGTATGATATAGAATCTGAGTTTTCTTTCCCTAGTTTTTCACTCTTTTGTTGGAACCAATTCTCATATAAAAATGTCCAGATCTTCCACATGATAAAAAAAGGAAAAACTTTCCTCTCATCTTATTATACCCTTAATATAGTGCATTATATTGGTACTACCTTTCACAGCCAATTCTTAAAAGAAGCTCTCTCTATTAATTTACTGGCTCTACTTTTTTCTTATTTCTTCTTATTACCTCTTGATTATTTCTTTTTTAGAGTTTATGTGTTTTTTTAATCATAGCCATTTCATCCCCTTCAACTTCCCTTTGTGAAATGCCCTTAAAAATAAGGGGACAAAATCATATACATTTCTTTGCACTGTATCACAGTGGTGATTCTTAGTGACATTTGTGAGCATTCTTGGTTGCTCTCAGTAAACTTTTGAATTAAGCCTAAGCTATATCAAGATCTACCATGATGGAAAAACTTTGAATATGGTAACTGAGTAAATCATTTTTTAAAGGATCACCTTAGTTAACTCCAAAAAGGCGTGTCTCCAGGAAGCTGGCTGCCAGATGATTTATATTTTTGGATATAGAAATCTGTGCAACAAAGAAAAAAAATTTGTGAAGTGCCTCAATCTTTGCATATATCTTCTTGTACTCAAGTGACAGTGCTCAAATGATAGAAAAATGTCAGATAGTATTGAAAATCATACTGTTTCTAAACCATTTATAAATTTTATTTTGATGATTGGTTCTCTAATTTTGAAATTATTTTCCAACAACTGATATGTAGACAAAACTATAAAAATAGTGTCATATCAATTAATATCATTAAAATTAATCTCTGGGAAATAAGATAATTTTATATACATAATTAATCTTGATGCCTTTAGCTATAAAATAAAACCTTTGCCAACTCTTTTCTTTTCTTCTCCAAGGAGTACCTTTGAACTTTCTACATAATTATAATTGTCTTGTTTTATTTATAGGGAAACAACAACCCTCCAAACAATGAAAGAAGAACAAAGACACCTCAGAATGAATACTGGAACAGCAGAGCCAATAGAAGAAGAGATGAAACAGTGCTCTGGCCCACCACAATGTGAAGAGACAGCAAGGAGGACTCCTCAGTAGGGTATGAAGAGAGCAATGTGTGTCATGATGATCACAATGTAGAATGAGATATGTTTTAATAGATAAGAAAAGACTTGTTACTTAATTGTCCCTCTGTTTTCTCCAAGGTCAGAGCATCAATTTGTTAGAGCTAAGTTTAGAATTTGCATTAAAATTAAAATAAACAAAGAATAATAATGAAAAAGAATATTAATTTAATTAATTTCACAATATTAATAATATTATCTTTTGGGGAGGGGTTTCCTTTGATTTTGTCTATATTCTGAAGCTTAGTTCTATTTCTGAGGTGGAGGGAATATTGTCCTGCATTTGTTTTATACCTGCTTTTTAGGTCTCAGATTGAGCACCCTGCTAAGGCCTGCTATGTGGAGATTTGTAGCTATTTAGTTCAGCTGGGTTGTGTTGGGTCTGCCTAATCCCACTGAGACTGAACATTGTTGGTTTGAGTTCATCCAAATCCTGACTGCTCTGGGTCCTGCCAAACTCTGTTGCAGATGATCTATACCTGTGGTATCCAAACTTTTTTTTGGCCTACCACCCCCTTTCCAGAAAAAAATATTACTTAGCGCCCCCTGGAAATTATGAAACTATTGAATTCAGAATAGAATGTAATACCAAAAAAAGTGTGGCCCCTGGACTGCTGCAGCACCCACCAGTGGGCAGTAGCGCCCACTTTGGGAATCACTGGTTTATACACAGGGTTTTTGTTGAGCTTTGAGTGTTTCTTACTTCAACATCTTGGCCTAATATTCGTAGGAGTTTGCTCCACAGCCACTATTTCCACCACCACCACTACCGCCACCATTGCTGCCCTTGGCCACAAGCTCCTAATATATCTGAATGATACTATCAATAATAAATATTCCCAAAAAAATCAGCATAAAAATTGCTGGCTTTGGACCAGTTTTTGTTGCTAAGGCTGAAAAAAATCTGTCTCTCTATATCAACAAATTTCATCATATTTGGTAGATTCTAAGCAAAAGTCAGTAAATTATGAGGACAGGGAAAAATATATTGTAAAGTATGGTTCAAGAAGGAAAGGAAGAGTTCCAACATTGTAGATTAAATCATGAACACTTGAAAAAATCATAGGTAGTGTTATGATGATCACAATATAGAATGAGATATATTTTAATAGATAAGAAAATGACTTGTTACTTAATTTTCCCTCTTTGTTTTCTCCAAGGTCAGATCATCAATTTGTTAGAGCTAAGTTTAGAATTTGCATTAAAATAAAAATAAACAAAGAATAATAATGAAAAAATATGTGGCATGTAATGGAACCAACTCAACCTTGAAATACTTCAATAAGTAATTAAAAATCAAAAAAGGGAAATTGGAAATAGAAATGACATTGACATCTTCTATAACAATTTTATCCAGAGGTTTAATCAAAGTAAGTAAATTATAAAAAATAAAAAGACCAAAATAATCCAGAAAGTGTCTTAGCTAACAAACATTTGATTTACTTGGCAAATGGAGAGAATTGACTGCCAAAAGCAACACTGAGTTAGAATGAAAATTTGTTGTTGTTTTTTTTTTTTAAATTACGAAAGAGGATTTAGATAGATATAAGCAGTATCATCTCATAAACAAGAGAGTAAAATTGAGAGTAAAACCAGGCTTATGAAAACTTGGCAAAATATCCAACTGAGGAAAATCATCTCAAAACTATTCAAGGGTGTAAGATGAGGGAAGTGGGGGAGTGTTTGAACATTACTCCCATCAGAATTGGCACAAAGAGAGAATGACATACACTGTTGTGTATAGAAATCTTTCTGATTCTACAGGAAAGTAGGAAGGAGAGGAGATAAGGGAAGAAGGTGGGAGGATATAGAAGAGAGGATACATCAGGGGAGGCAGTAGTAAGAAACAAAATGGAGAATGGACAGGATGAAAGGAGAGAATCAGAAGGATAAGTAAGGATCACATAGAATGGAGGGAAATTTATAGTAATCATAAATGTGAAAAAAAAACAACCACAGCATGTTTCTCTAATAAAGGCCATATTTCTCAATATACATATAATTAAGTCACATTTGTAAGAATATGTCATTTTCCAATTGACAAATGATCAGAGGATACGGACAAGCAGTATTTAGACAAGAAAATCAGTTATATGAAAAAAATGCTCTCAATCTTTTTTTTTTTTTTTTACGTTTTACATCTTGTAATGATCTTTATTTCTTGTTTGATCATAAATTCTTCCCTTTTACACAGATCTGAAAGGTAAGCTATGTTTTTGTTTCCTTAATTTACTTATAATGTCACTCTTTACATTTAAATCATATACACATTTTGGCCTTATCTTGGTTTAGGGTGTGAGATATTGATCTAAATATAATTTTGCCATAATATTTTTCAATTTTACAAGCAGTTTTTGTCAAATAGTGAGTTCTTATCCCAATTACTGGGGTCTTTAGATTTATCACAGAATAGATCACTGAGGTCATTTACCCCTAATCTAATCTATTGATACACCCTTCTATTTCTTAGCCAGTACCAGATTGTTTTGATGATTACTACTTTAGAGTATGGTTTAAAATCTGGTACTGTTAAGCCACCGTCCTTCACATTTTTTATTAGTTCTTTTGGTATTCTTGATTTTTGTTCTTCCAGATGAATTTTATTATTTTTCTAGTTCTATAAAATATATTTTTGTTAATTTGATTGAACAGTGTTGTTTCTTGAGAGCCACTCTTGTGTCCTTTTGTCATTGAGCTCATTCTCATTTTGGTTATTCTTCAGTTCTAAGGTAAAGTCATTCTTTATTTAGTCCTATGTCCTTCCTACAACCTCCTGAAGGAGGGGGGATACAAACCTTTTCTCAAAGAAGGTATTTTCTTAAAATGAAATTTGTTCCTTACCATTGTTGTTGAGTTTTTGAGTGATTAAGGAAATTACTATTCTTTCTCAAACCATTAGTCTCAGTGATAGTACATTTTTAGTTTTCCTCTATCTTTTACCAGCCCTCATTTTATTCATACTATTTTCCACCTTGTAGAAATTTTTGGATATTTCCTTTTGACTTATAATCCTTGAGAGGTATGTGGGGTTTTAGGGGAAGAAAAGTACCCCTGACACAAGGATTTGCTGAGCCCTTTTCAGGGCTGCTAATTTTCCTTTTGTGTCCATATGTCACCTAATTCTCACCTGTGGCTCCAAGAATCTGTGGCACATTCAGCAGTTATACCTCATCATATGAAAAAGGGTTTTCTCATGTATTGGATTTACACAGTTGGGCACTTAGAATGGTACCTGGAACATAGTGGAAACATAAGAAATTTTCTTAAGTGATTGTAATTTATCTTTTCTGATCTTGGGTGAAAGAGTTTCTCTCATGAAATGGGGTTGATATTATGAGTTTAAGATATTCAGTATCAGTTATATTAAGTAGTATCCAAATGTTGGAAAGGGAAGAGACCCTAGAAATTATTGCTGAACATTTGTAGAGTACTGACAAATGTATATTTGGAATTGGGAAGATGCCATTTAAAAGTATGTTATATATTTCCTATGGACATGTGAGGGACTTTGAAACTATATTTCCCATGATTCCTCATGGCAAACAGGAAGTATGATGATGTAAGAGAGGGGTTAAATCTCCTGGGTGAGGAGGAAGTCGCTCTCTTAGCTAGCAGGCGAGGGACGATTTAAAAGGTAAAAATGGTTGAGGCAATGTGAATTATTACAGGAGCACAGTCTTATATATATTTTACCAGCATGGCCATGGCTTTAATTAAATTACTAATTTCTATATTTATATCAGTCTTTATTATTTTTAATCATAACACAAAAAACATTCAAACTTGATCATTTTATCAGTACATATTTTTAGTATTTGCATATTGCAGAAATAAGGTAAAATATTAACTACTTAATTACTAGTCATTCAAAATATGTTATATTCTAATAAGGTTTAAATTATAGCTGGCAAGCAAAGTAAAACATTAATTACAATCACAGTTATTACTGAATACTGCTATGTTTTTTTTTTCCTTTTTCAATTGTGATATTATGAATCTTCTATATTGATTACTTCTTATATTTATATGAACAAAATAACTATTTCTCAGGTGACTCACTTCATACACTGAGTACCTTTCTACTGTTGGCTGATAAAACTTAAATATGAACCTTAACCGAAGTGATTAATAAATTTTCCATGGGCACCAAGTAGTGAGTCAAAAGATATGAGAAAATTTGTCATAAATCCTCTCATTGGAGGTTAAGCTCCCTTAAGCCTGTCCAAATAGCAGGACTAGCTCCAGTATGAGAAATTATAGCAATAGTCCATGTCAGGAATAATTTCAACATGCCATCATCATCATCATCATCAGTTTATATATATGCTATCTGTTTCTCCCACAACTTATCAAATAAGAATATCTTCTGTAGAGTTTGAGTTATTTGCTTGGTCACATACCACATCTCTAAATATATATTATATTTATCACATCTGGTAGATCACACTGGTATTTTTTTTCATTAAAAGAAACAACAAATAAAAAACCCAGATAAAACTACCAATCTTATTAAGAAAGAATGTGGGGTAGAGTCCAGAAGATAGAGAAGGTACAAATACTCATCTGATATCTACCAAATTATCCTCCAAAAGGCTATTATATAGTTCCTTAGAAGGAATTCTGGAGAAGCATAACCTGCAAAAAGGCAAGGTGGAATAATTTTCTCACATAAAACAATTTAGAAGGCTCTTATGATGGGTCTAGTGCACTGAGGTAGAGATGGAAGATAACCCTGGGACAGGCTCCATCACTTTGGGCATAGCTGAGGCAGCAGGAAAGGTTTCTGGAGCTCTCAGTCACAGATGGTAATGGATGGGGTAGCCAATTGCTCAGAAGGAGATTATAGAGGCCCCTTTGCTCAGGGTACAAGACTCTTGTTGCATTGCTCACACAGTTTGAATTCTGGGGATGTGATCTCAGCGTGAGAAGAAATACTTGCAGACACCAGACTTTGTAGCCACAGAGGACCAAGGGATCCTGGTCACAGTTCCAAGGGGGTAAAGGTACTTGGGATTACTCACAAAGCAGAGCACAGGCCAGGATAATATTAAACACACCTCTCCTTACATCAAAGTACCCTAGAATAAAAGGAAGCAGAGAGATCTCCAGAGCTAGGTCTGAAGGCAGCTTCACAAAGAACCTGAAGCTAGGAACATTATTCCCTTCACCACAGTGACAAAGCCCAAGTTTTAGATTTTTTTTAATTAAAAGAAAAGAAACATTCTATAAAATGAGCAAACAACAGAAAAAGAAACTCAACATAGGAAGTTATTTTGGTGACAGAGACAAAAACATAAACTCAGAAGAAGACAACAAAACCAGTCCTGCTATATCCAAAGCCACCAACAAAAATTAAAAAAAAATTAAAAGAATTAATAGAGAAGCTCAAAATTGATTTTAAAAAATCCAATAAGAGAAGTGGGAAATATGGGAAAAGAAATGAGAGCAATACAGGAAAATCATGGGAAAAAAGAGTCAATGTCTTGGTAAAGGAGGTACAAACAATACAGAAGAAATTAATATCTTAAAAAAAAAACAGAATAGGACAATTGGTAAAAGAAGCACAAAAATACAATGAAGATAAGAGCTTCAAAAAAGAAGAATTGGACAAATAGAAAAAAAGATATACAAAAATGCATTGAAGAGAAACACTTCATACGAGGTAGAATTGGCCATATGCAAAAAGAAGTATGAAATTTTACTGAGGAAAAGAACTTTTTATAATTAGAATTGGACAAATGGAAAAGAGGTACAAAAGCTCACTCAACAAAATCTTGTCATAAAAATTAAAATTGGGCTTATGAATCCATGGGAGATCAATAAATAATCAAAGTCAAAAGAATGGAAAAATAGAAGAAAATGTGAAATAACTCTTTGGAAAACTGACCTAGAAAATAAATCCAGCAACTAAGTATTATTAGACTACCTGAAAGCCATGATAAAAAAAAAAAAAAAAAAAAAAAAAAAAAAAAAAAGCTTACTCATCACATTTCTTTTGTTTATGTGAAAACTATTTACTTCTAAGGAACACAGTGTTAAGTTAGAAAATTCTTCAAGGAACTGTGGAAGACGTATGTCTGTATGTCAATATATGTATAAATGCATATATATATATGCATATATATGAAGAAGTATATTTTAGGAATTTGAAATTGAGGTGATGCAAACCAATTGGGACATGCCTGAATAAGTTGTGGTATTTGAGTCTGATGTAATACCATTATGCTAAAAGAAATGAACAACAAGATGGTTTCAGAAAAACTAGGTAAGCTTATGTGAACTTCTCCAAAATAAAGTGATCCAAATTAGGGAAATTGTTACTGTATACAATAACAGCAATATTTCCTTAATGATACATTATGGGGAAACAGTTATTTTATCATAACAATGATGCAGTACAATCCCAAAAGACCCATGGCAAAAAATATTATTCACCTCTGGAGAGTGAACTTAGTGCAAATTGAAATATACTTTTTCACTTTCTTTCTTTCTTACCCTTTCTTTTATTGTATGCTTTTATTTATTTTTGTAACATGTATAATTGATATTATATTACTGGCCTTCTCAAGAGTAGGGGAGAATTTGAATGTTAAAAATTAATTGATTTTTCAGTTACATATGTATACACACATTCCTATTTCTACACAATACATATATGTGAATATACATACACACATATTTATTACAAACCACTCAAACACATTTGACTATATATACATATATACATACATGCATATATATATATATATTTCCCCTTTGTTCCAAAATAATATGCAAAGGGATTAAATCTTGGTGATGAGAAGGAAAGATTTAGTGTTTTATTTTCATATCTGAGGGGAGGGGATTTATCATCTCTTTCCTTATCTTCCACTATCAAACTTCCTAATTCTTTATCATCATCTATTAAGAAGACAATTCTTATATTTCCACATAAAGTAATCTCTTTGCTTCCAACACAGCTCATTATATTTGAGAAATTGCAGAAAACTAAATTCTCTCCTTCAACCCTCCTTATATTTTAGGCTTAAATAAACACCAAGGTCACTGACTCTACAACTTCATAACAGTATAAAAATAAAAATCATATATTTGTTCACAATGTATCAACTTTATCACATCCACCTGTATTACTTTCTTCAGCACAACTTCAGCATCAGAGAGATCATCATTTGGATTTCTTGAGATGTCAAATAATCTCAACTGAAGAAATCTCTAAATTTCTTGACAAGAAGAAGTAAACTCAGTTTCCTCAGAGGAAAAAAATATCCTACAAATCTCTTTGTCCTTTTTCTTTGTCTTGTCATCATCAGAAGATGTTATTGTTCTCTCTATATCAGTTAAATTATCTATCTTCTCACAGATTCTTTGGAGAATGATAAAACTGTCATTCTCCAATTTTCCATTGACTTTAAAATTTTCTTCTCTTTTATTACTATGAACTCAATAACCATTAACATACATGAATATGTCCACATTCAAAGAACAGAGAAAAGAGGACAATATTGTGAATTGTGAATATCCATACAGCTTTTTAAAGCAAATATATTTCAAATTGAACATGCTAACATATGGGGAGAGAGACACACACACACACAGACAGAGACAGAGAGAGAGGAAGACAGAAAGAGAAAGAAAGAGAGACAGAAGACGGAGAGAGAGACAGAGAGACAGACAGACAGACAGAGACAGAGAGAGAGAGACAAAGAGAGAGAGAGAGAGACAAAGAGAGAGAGAAAAAGAGACACAAAGAGAGGGGGAGAGAGAGGGAGAGAGAGAGAGAGAGAGAGAGAGAGAGAGAGAGAGAGAGAGAGAGAGAGAGAGAGTTCATTATTTTGGATATGAAACCTTCATCCAAGAAATCGTCCTTCTAATATTGCCTACCATTAATTTTTTTGTACAAAACTTTTCAATTTAATGAATTCAAAATTATCCATTTTACATTTTACAATGTTTTCTATCTGATGTCAATCTAAAAATTCTTCAATCCATAAATCTAATAGGTAATATGTTTCCTATTTTTCTAATTTGTTTAAAATATCTCCCTTTATAACCTTATTCATGTATTTGTTCTTATTTTATCTTGGCAAATGGTGTAAGATATCTACCTATATTTAGTTTCTGTCAAACTATTTTCTACTTTTCCCAACAATTTTCCCAAATACTGAATTCTTATTTCAAAAGTGTAGATAGTTATCTTTGTGAAACGCAAGGTCACTATTATCTTTTACAGTTATTTGTTGTGCTGTTTCACTAATCGAACTTTTCTATTTCTTGGTCCTTGCCTGACCATTAATTTTTAATGATACAGTAGTTATTTCTATGTGTCAGAAGCTATTGAACCTGGTCTTAGTAAATAATAGGCCAAAATCCAGGCATAGCAGAAAATGAAAACAAAAATGTAACTTAAATTAGATTATGCTGCTCTAGGACAATATTTTTGTTCTTAAATTAGAAGAGAAGAAATATGGGCAGCTGGGTAGCTCAGTGGAGTGAGAGTCAGGTCTAGAGACAGGAGTTCCTAGGTTCAAACCCGGCCTCAGCCACTTCCCAGCTGTGTGACCCTGGGCAAGTCACTTGACCCCCATTGCCCACCCTTACCACTCTTCCACCTATGAGACAATACACCGAAAGTACAAGGGTTAAAAAAAAAGAAGAGAAGAAATATGAATATGAAGTAATTTTATCATTAAAATAATTTCATGCTCTAATTTCCCTATTTGAGTTCTATTACAAGTTTGCATATATTATCTGGTTTTAAACATCAATGTAATGACTCAACTAAATAGAATTTAAGTTTCTCAAGGCAAGAATTTTTCATTTGCATTTTTGAGTTACTATGCTTTCGGCATATAACTAGTAAGTTAATAAATGTTTGTTTAACTGAAATCTATAACTTTCCATCTTTTCCTTTATTCCATAGGATAGGATATTAATGTCCAATGTAGTTATTAAGCCTCTTAACTGAGTAATTTTGGGGGCAGAAACTCTCTTAAAGTAAAAACAGATTGTGAGTTTTAGGGAGAGTAGAATATAAGGGAGATGTGCTTTTTTATCTTTGTGTTTAAACAGCTAGATGGTACAGTGGTTAGACTCCTATCCTAGGGTCAGGATGACTTTCATATCCTGATTCAGACACTTATTAGCCGTGAGACGTTGGATAAGTCACTTAATCTTTGTTCACCTCAATTTCTTCTCCCCACTGTTACCGTGAGGACCAAATGAGGTAATAATTGTAAAAGTCTTGGCACAGTGACAGGTACATAGACACTAAATAAATGTTATTACTATTATTTTGATTTCTAAATGGTGAAGGTTCTTCCCTATAAAGGGTATATTCCCTCCAATTCATTTCTTCCAATAGCAAAATCACCACATATCCATATCATAATCAATGTCCAAGGCTCTCCCAAGTTCATTTTCCAACTCTTTTTTTAAATTATATTTTTAAACCCCTACCTTCCATCTTAGAGTCAATACTGTATATTCGCTCCAAGGCAGAAGAGTGGTAAGGGTAGGCAATGGGGATCAAGTGACTTGCCCAGGGTCACACAGCTGGGAAGTATCTGAGGTTAGATTTGAACCCAGTACCTCCCATCTGTACGCCTGGCTCTCAATCCACTGAGCTACCCAGCTGCCCCCTTCCAACACTTTCTCTGCTCATACCACCAATGTCAGACATCATCCTGCCCTCAATTTCCACTTAACTGCAGATTCCTAACAATCTGCTACATCATTTTCCTCAGCTTCAGTTTCCATTTTGATTTAATCAACCAGACAGTGGATTGATTTACTATACAGTCAAAGAGTCTCCTTGTTGAGCTCTCAGGTTATCTTCTCTATTAGCTGATGCTCCAAGTGATGCTAATGACTTTGTCTATGACTAGCTATAACCCATGTCTTATTTGTAGAATTACTTCCCTTATTTGCCCAGCTTCCTCTAGTGTTGTCTGTGATTTACTTTGTTTACTCTTATGGTAGCAACAGATATGAGAAGGTATATAGTGTCAGTATTTTGGGAATGGCACAGAGATTTTCTGTAAAAGGGAAAAAAATTGAACATCATGTAGGTTTTGCCTCTGAGTTCAACATTTTTGATATGATCTTAGGATCACATATATCATCCAGTTTATTGGATACTATGATGCTTAATTTCTGAGACAAACTTATAGCAAGAAGTCCATATCTTTATGACATTTTTTAATATTTAGGTCACTCTTCTGTCTCAATTAGTTTAATTCTTGGATCAGAGTCTTTCTCTTGCTCTATCTTTCCCATAATTTTCAAGGATATAGATATTTATGTTAATGGCCCATTAGTAGTTATGTAGTTATCCACTAGTAATTAACTAATTCATAATTACCCATAGCAAATTTTGTACAAAATTTCTCAGCTTTCATAACTCTTTTCCCTATTCAATTTCAGCTCTGTACCTGCACACTAACAGGTCATATGTGATCATCTTTCAGTAGGGGAAAACTTTTAAGATCCAGAATCTAAAATTCTTTATTTGCTAAATAAAACCTTCTACACTTCTACATATTCTTCTCTCTTTATCAGCTCTTTAGGTTTGCCTTTACCTCTAGACCAGTGATTCCCAAAGTGGGTGCTACCACCCCCTGGTGGGTGCTGCAGCAATCCAGGAAGCAGTGATGGCCACACTTTTTGGTATTACATTCTATTCTGATTTCAATAAATAGTTTCATAATTTCCAGGGGGCACTAAGTAATTTTTTTCTAGAAATGGGGTGGTAGGGCAAAAAAGTTTGGGAACCACTGCTCTAGTCCCTTAAGGCATCTCCATTTTCTAAGGATATCCTTCACTCCTACTCTTCACTTCTTTCCACATTTAACCTTAACTCCATGGTCTGCTGCTTTGCCTACCTAACTATTTTTTAATCATTTGCATTCTAATGTTGTCCCATATCTGATTTCTAAATACTAATCCTTTGGAAAAAATATTTATGTACAAGCTATTGTACATTCCTTCCGATGCATGGAATCTAGTTATTTTTTTATCCACTACAAATTTTTGGCTTCTAATATCAGCCATATTCTCAATGATACTTTAAAATCTATTATTATCAGGGGCAGCTGGGTAGCTCAGTGGATTGAGAGTTAGGCCTAGAGATGGGAGGTCCTAGGTTCAAATCTGGCCTCAGACACTTCCCAGTTGTGTGACCCTGGGCAAGTCACTTCACCCCCATTGCCCACCCTTACCACTCTTCCACCTAGGAGCCAATACACAGAAGTTAAGGGTTTTAAAAAAATTAAAAAGAACTATTATTTTTAAGTTTTTGTTTCTTATTCCCCTAAAATTTTGTTACTTATTCCCCAAAAGCTTCACATTGTTTTTTTTTTCTTATTTCCTCCAACCGAAAACCATATACACAGTTACAGTATATAGATTAGATCCTTACTACGCGGAAAATATTTAACTGAATGTAATAAGCAACTCCTATTCTCCTTCTCTACTAGTAAAAACATGTGAGCAGCAACATCTACTCTATTTTCTTTTTCTCTGATACTAAAGAAATAATTCTCACTGGTTGCCTTAATCCAATACCTCGAGCAGCAATTCTCTTTGACCTTGTCTCTCCTATACCTCTCTCTATACATATTTCTGTCTGTCTGTCTGTTTCTCTCCTGTTTTCCTTCACTCTCTTTTCATCATCTCCTTCCCATAGACCTACAGATATGCTCTTGTCTCTCCATTATAAAAATATTTTCCTTGATGTTATTCCTCTTTCCTGATCTCATTTTTCTCATCTCTCTTATAAATATATAAATAGGTGATTGAGAGAATCACAATTATTAACTTATATAGCTATTCTCACATCTACACAAAATTCTTATGAAAGATACCTTTAAATGAGTTGAAGACATTATCAGTGGGAGTATTCATGAGGGAAAGAGAGATTTTTTCATGTGTTATTCAACAAAGAGTTACATCTTCACAATTAATGGAAAGGTATAAGTGATATTACATCTTATGATGCTTACCTTTTGTTGATTATTGAAAGACATTTGATGCAGTAGAACAAAATATTGTCTTATAAACACATTTTACAATAAAGTGTGTCACGTCTGTAATCAAAACCATTAAAGAGTCTTTAGGAGATAAAATAGAGAAATAAGCCTCTACATTTAATTGTAGGCATACATAATGAAAGACAATTATAATATATATGTATATTTTTATGTATACTCATCAAAAATATATATGACCACAATGGAGGAGATTCACTACAAAATCAAAATAGAAGAGAGATTCCCTCTGAATAGGTGTCAAAGTCAATAATTCTTAGAATCATGGGCAACCTTAACTTGTGATTCATCTGAAATGCTGATAGTACATTGCATCAGTTTGACTGAATTTTATCCTAAAGGTCATAATGAGTGAATGAATTTCTTTGAACAAAGGAGTGACATGATTTGTACATTAAATAGATAATTTTACAATTGTCTGAATGATGAAGGGGAGAGTGGAAAGTCTGCAGCCTGGGATATCTTTTGCATAGCTCCAACATGGAAATTTCCCAAATGCTTAAAAACCTCTTGTGAAGTTGTTGGCAGATTGCAGAAATGTCTTCTATACACAGAAGGAATGTGGGTTTTCTCCTGGTATGAAGTACTTCTTTCCTTCCAACGCTATAACCTTATGAAGAATTATGGAGGCCTGGCCAAAGATATGTCTAAAAAACCTATTATTCTTTCCCACATGAACTCTGGAAATTTTTAGAGATTGGAATTATTTCTGGCTTGGGCCATTTTCAGTTCTTAGTCAGTACCATATTGTATGTCCATTTCCAATTCTTCTCTGTAAACTTTGAATTCCCAATCATCAACTGGCTTCTGACCAAACTCCTCATCAAAGAGTGGGACTAGATGTTTATAGCTCTTGGTACAGAACAAGAGATATTTGTGGGGTTGTGGAAAAACCCTTCAAAGACCTTTCTGTCAACTTTGTTAAGCATACACAGGTGCCTTTGGAAAAAAAGAGAAAACGGAATACCACAATTGGTAGCAAGCAAAACTTCCTCTAAAGGATGATGAAGGTAGGAAGTACATGGTAGGGTTATTCTGGAAGAATTCTACTCCCTTAGAAGTCAGTAGCAATAGTAAAGTAATATGCTCTAGAATATTTTGTTGCTATTGGTTTTTTTTTCATTAGTAGCCATTGTACATTAGTCTTGATCTCAAAATCCTAGAATTAACAGGCTAGATGGAAATCAGGCTCCTCTTCCTGCTTCTACACAAAGCTAACACAAAACTGATACCAAAAGTCTCTAGAAAATGATGCTGAATGGAAAAAGAAAGAACAACAGGCAAAATTCAGTGAAGATATTAACATTTATTAAGTACTTTCTATGTGCCAGGCATCTGTACGTGATGTTTGGGATATAAGGAAACACATGACAGTTCTTGTCATCAGGAAGCTCACAGTCTAATGGAAGAAGATGAAATGGGAAAAGAGGCTGAAAAGCAACAAGAATGGGAAATTATCTTGAAGAGATTTAATTTTTTGAGTTGATCTAATTTTGCAGAATGATGAGCTACTGGAGACTATGATATCAAAGAAAGTAACTAGGGAGGAAATGATGAAAAAAGGTACCTGTGTGACAGACTTAAATAGAGAAGTTTCAGGAAGAGCTCCTGGTGTCCACTTCCCTCTCTCTCAAAACAGAGGAAGGTAGAGGGGCCCCAGAGGCAAGGAGTGCTGAGGATGTGTAAATTTCCAAGCTGATTCCATAAATAAATAGTGATTTAAATTTGCAAAGTCTTACATTTTTATCTTATTTGACCTTCACAATAATGCTATGAAATAGAATTGTTTTCCCTATTTCATAGATAAGGAAGCTGAGGATGAAGAAGGGTAAATTATTTGGCCATGATCACACAGGACAACGTGGCTTCAAATCTTGCTCCTGTTTTTCCTTATACAACTCTGAGAAAGCCACTTAACTATTATAAGCCTTAGTTTTCTCATATTTAAATTTAGGGGGTTTGGATACTTTGACTCTAAAGCCTTTTAGGCATCATATATAGAAGCTTGCTTCTTTTTTTTTTTCAGTATCACCTTAGAAAAATTCTTTATTTTATTTTAATTTTTTTGAAAAATTTTATTTAACTAATTTAGAATATTTTTCTATGGTTACAAGATTCATGTTCTTTCCCTCCTCTCCCCTCAACCCCCTCCTGTAGCCTATGTGCAATTCCACTGGGTTTTACATGTGTCATTGATCAAGAACTATTTCCATATTATTAATATTTGCTTTAGGGTAATCATTTAGAGTCTATGTCCCCAATCATATCCCCATTGACCATGTGATCAAGCAGTTGTTTTTCTTCTGTGTTTCTACTCCCACAGTTCTTCCTCTGGATGTGAATAGCATTCTTTCTCATAAGTCCCTCAGAATTGTCCTGGGTCATTGCATTGCTGCTAGTAGAGAAGTCCATTACATTCAATTGTACCACGGTGTATCAGTCTGTGTATAATGTTTATAATAATGCTCCTTTCACTCTGCATCAATTCCTGGAGGTCATTCCTGTTCCCTTGGCATTCCTCCAGTTCATTATTCCTTTTAGCACAATATTCCATTACCAACAGATGCCATAATTTCTTCAGCCATTCCCAAATCAAGATCATCCCCTCATTTTTCAAATTTTTACCACCACAAAGAGTGCAGCTATAAATATTTTTGTGCAAGTATTTTTCCTCATGAATTCTGTGGGGTATAAACCCAGCAGTTGTATATTTGGAATTGGGAAGATGCCATTTAAAAGTATGTTATATATTTTAAAATGGCTGAGGCAATATGAATTCTTACAGGCGTGTGGTCTAATGATTTTATCCCTATCAGCATGGCCTTAATTAAACTACTAATTTCTCTTATTATATCAGCCTTTATCATTTTTAATCTTAACACAGTGGTATGGCTGGTTTGAAGGGCAGGCAGTCTTTTAATGCCCTTTAGGTATAGTTCCAAATTGCCATCCAGAATGGTGGGATCAATTCACAACTCCACCAGCAATATATTAAAGTCCCAATTTTGCCACATTCCCTCCAACATTTATTACTTTCCTTTGAGAAGCTTGCTTCTTAATTAGCTAATAGTAGTAGTGGTAATAGTAGTAGTAGTAGTAGTAGTAGTAGTAGTAGTAGTAGTAGT